>NC_057800.1:682585822-682885822 GCF_018294505.1 Triticum aestivum | reverse complement strand
GGCCCAGGATCACCCGTACATGATGGCTATGGCAGCTGCTGTGATTTTGATCCATGAATCGCATGCCTGCAGCAGCGAATAGGAGGGAGATCTCGATGTTTCAGCGAATAGGAGGACGTCCTTGTAGGAGGCCGGGGATCACCCGTTCATGATGGCTATGGCAGCGGCTGTGATTTTGATCAATGAATCGCATGCCTGCAGCAGCGAATATGAGGGAGATCACAATCTTTCAGCGGTCATGACTTAAACCGGAGTCGCCAATGGTGTCGGCGGCTGCAAATTCTTTTCTGCAATCTAGGGCAGCTTGTACGGGGTGAAGGAGTGGTGCGCTGGCCACGGCTGCAATTTCTATTCTGTAATCTAGGGCAGCTCGTATGGGTGAAGGAGAGGTGCGCTGGCCAGTTTTTTCTCTCGTAGGCACGTTCCTATAATGGCAATGGTGGGTAATTTTCTATCACTTAAAGTAAATCTAATGGCTATTAATTTTTAATCCAACAAATATACGGTTGGATGTTTCCAATTATTATGGGATTTTCTAGCTTATTTCTCTATTTTTTGGTTAACCCGTAAAGTACCTTATATATATATATATATATATATATATATATATATATATATAAATAGATTAAGCGTCGTGTGAAGGGCGGCCAACCAGCTACGCCACGTGGTGCAAGCTGGTTGGCCGCGGTGAAACAACTTTTGGGATATTGTTTTTAGATGGAGATGAGGAATTTTTAAAACGTTTTTTCCTTTTTAGATGAAGCTGATGACTCTATACTTTTTTTAAATGAAGGGCTAGGGGGCTCGCTGGTAGCTAGGTTGTGTTAGTGATTGTTTCTTTTTTTTTTACTTTTTTTTTCCGGATGGAGGTGAAGATTTTTTAATATTGTTTCTAGATAAAGGCGAGGACTCCATGTATTTTTTTATATGAAAACATGCACGCAACTTTTTTAAGGGGCGTTACAGGATGAAGCCCCAACCACTAGTGGCGGGGATTAAGGTACGCGACATCAAGGTCGGCATAGTGCCACCGGGATGTTTAGAGGATGCTTAGCTCATTGGCAACTAGCATAGAGATACTCGCGAGGGAACCACCTGCGATGGCGTGAAAATCGGAATTTGGCAGGGTGAATAGCTTGGTTGGTACATGCACCAGTGGCGACAATATTAACATAGACCTCCGTTTCTCAATCTACAAGAATAGAGACATATGTGTAGTTATCACACCTTGCGTAATATCACACCTACATCAAATCACATGAACTATCCAAATCTAAGGCACACAATGTAATATCACACATGCTTGTTTTTGGTAACCCATAAGTATATGATAAGAGTGTCGAACTCAACGAGGAGCTAAAGGTAGAACAAATATCCCCTCAAATTCTAGCGATCATCGATACAACTCTACGCACACCTAACATTTGCTTTATCTAGAACAATAATAAAATTACAAGTACTTTTGCGAGAATAAAACTACAAATAAATTGCAAGATAATAAAGTTAGTTATTTAGTAAAAAGGTTTTTGTCACACAATAAAGTTATTTGTCCCTAGGCAATCGATAACTAGACCGGTAATCATTATTGTAATTTTATATGAGGGAGAGGAATGAGCTAACATACTTTTCGTATTTGGATCATATGCACTTATGATTGGAATACTAGCAAGCATCCGCAACTACCAAAGATCAAAGGTAAAACCCAACCATAACATTAAGTATCAAGTCCTGTTTACTCCCATACGCAACAACCCCCTTACTCGGGTATAAGTTTCTGTCACTCTCATCATCCACTATAAGAGAATCATGAACGTATTGCAATACCCTACAACGGGAATCCCTCATGTTTGCGCGACACGGAGGGCACCATAGAACAACACCAAAATAAAATATACAACTCAAACCAATCATGATCATCAATTAACTCATAGGACAAAATAGATCTACTCAAATATCATAGGATAACCACATATCATTGGATGACAATATATAGTGTTGAGCATCATGTTTAAGTATAGAATTACAGCGGGAATAGAGAGGTTACACCGCTGCATAGAGAGGGAGAAAATTGGTGTTGACGGTAGCAAGGTTGTTGATATAGATCGTAGTCACGATACTTGCCCCGTCGGCACTCCGGCGCCACAGGGAAAGAGGGGTAGAGAGCCCCTCCTCTTCTTCCTTGGCCTCCCACCTAGATGGGAGGAGTGTTTCCCCTATGGTCCATGGCCTCCATGGCGGTAGAGTGGTGAGAGCGCCTTCGAGATTGGATCTCTCTCTCTCCCTCTCTCTCTCTCTCTCTCTCTCTCTCTCTGTTCTCTTCTGTTCCACGTTCCTGTTTTCCAGTCGAAAACCGTTTCCTAAATATCCGGAGAACTGTAACTCCGATTGCGCAAAATTTTTAACATAACTTTTTTGACGGATATAAGCTTCCTTGCGCCCAAAGAAGAGCCCCAATCGATTTACGGGGTACCCACTAGGCACCACCGCGCGCTAGGGGCCCAGGCGCGCCCTGGTGGTTAGTGGAGGTCGTGGGCCTCAGTTTGCATTGATTCCACCTCCCAAAAATCACATATATTCCAAAGTAATTCTCCATAAATTTGTGTTGCTTTTGGACTTCATTTGATATGAATATTCAGCAAAACAAAAAACATGCAACAAACAGGAACTGGCACTGTGCACTGGATCAATATGTTAGTCCCCAAAAATAATATAAAATGTTGCCAAAAGTGTATAAAAGTTGTATAATATTGGCATGGAACAATAAAAAATTATAGACATGACAGAGACGTATCAGTCTTGAAGCACGATGCCACCAGGGCGCTGCTAGGTGTCATCCAACTTACGTGAGGCAAAAAATCAACCACCCCGTGGGTCGTTGGATCAAGAATTGTGTAGCCGTATGATGACCCACAAGTATAGGGGATCAATCGTAGTCCTTTCGGTAAGTAGGAGTGTCAAACTCAACAAGGAACAGAAGGAAATTATAAGCGGTTTTCAGCAAGATATTCTCTACAAGTACTGAAAGTAGCGGTAACATTTAGTTTTATAGCAAGGTAATTCGTAACAAGTAGCAATAGCTATAAATGTGCAACAAGATGGCCCCATCTATTTTATAGTAAAGCACAAACCGGAACATTCTCTTATAATAACTAAAGCGTTCTCGTGGACACATGGGAATTCTCGAGGACAAACGTTTGCTACTTTGAAAATTTGATATGTGGGTGGACTAGTGCCAGAGTGTTGTTCTTACTTGAACAAACAACCCTCTTATGATTACCCCATCTCACAAGCATCCGCAACTACAAAACAAGAATTAAGATAAATCTAACCATAGCATGAAACATATGGATCCAAATCAGCCCTTGTGGAATAACGCATAAACTAGGGTTTAAACTTCTGTCACTCTAGCAACCCATCATCTACTTATGAACCCATAGTGCCATCCCTTAGGCCCAAGTATGGTGAAGTGTCATGTACTTGACGTCCACATGACACCACTAAAGTAAGAACAACATACATATCATCAAAATATCAAACGAATACCAACTTCACATGATTACTTATAACAAGAATTCTCCCATGTCCTCAAGAACAAAAGTAACTACTCACAAATCATATTCATGTTCAAGAACAGAGGGGTATTGAATATGCTTAAGGATCTGAACATTTAATCTTCCACCAAATAAACCAACTAGCATAAACTACAAGTTATAATCAATGCTACTAGCAACCCACAAGTACCAATCCGAGGTTTTGGGACAAAGATTGAATACAAGAGATGAACTAGGATTTGAGAGGAGATGGTGCTGGTGAATATGTTGAGTAATATTGGTCCTCCCACGATGAGAGGATCATTGGTGATGTCGATGGCTTCGATTTCCTCCTCCTGGAGGGAAGTTTCCCCGGCGGAGTCGTTCCACCGGAGAGCAAAAGTGCTCCTGCCCAAGTTCCACCTCGAGACGACGGAGCTTCGCCCCTAAAGTCTTCTTCTTATTTTTTTCTAGGGAAAATAGCCTCATATAGCAGAGGATGGGCAACAGAGGCCTGCCAAGGGCCCATGAGCTCACAAGGCGCGCCCCCCTGAGCTCGTCACTCCCTGGTGGCTGCCTCCTGGTATTTCTTCCATCAACATTTTTTATATATTCCAAAACAATTCTCCAAGAAATTTCAAGTCATTTAGAGTTGTGCAGAATAGATATCTTTGTTGTAGCCTTATCCGATCCAGAACTCCAACTGCTGGTAATCTCCCTATTCATGTGAAACTTGCAAAATAAGAGAGAAAAGGCATAAGAATTGCATCATAAAGTGAAATGATGGTTCAAAATATAATAAATAACAGTAGGAAAGCATGATGCAAAATGGACGTATCAACTCCACCAAGCTTAGACCTGGCTTGTGCGCAAGCAAAATCCAAAGTCGATAATCATGACCACATGTTTAGAGAGAGAGAGAGAGAGAGAGCTGTCAATAAAACACAATACATACATGAAAGCATCATGATCATTATCATAGAAACAATATATCATCATAAAATTCTCACGATCAAGTAAACATTCATTGACAAACTAAAGTATGAACCATAAACTTCATTCAAAACTAACAAAATCTGATCTTAGTGATTGAAACAATTGCAAGTTATCATATTATCGGAAAGAGTCTATGTAAGAGCTTTGATTAGCAAGTTCAGATACTCGACTATCATTTAGTATTCTATGATTGCTGACACTCAAAGTATATTCAAGGAGCAAAAGTTCTAGTCAAACACATAGGAAGATGGGGGCTTATAGTTTTGCCTCCCAACTTATTTACCTTGGGGGTAATGTCAACAATAATAACTCATGATTACCTACATCTAATTGGATATATGTGCCTGAATCTTTACCCACCACATGATGCTTGCCAAAAGAAAAATAAATACAGAATAGAGGCGAACACTATTGACACTCGCATAAAAGTAAATACTGAAAAGTAAATGATAGACCCTTCGCAGAGGGAAGCAGAGGTTGCCATGCGTTTTTTATTTCTGGATGTTCAAGCTCTTAATGTAAAGGATGCCACTTTATATTGCCCCTTGTGATAGAAACCTTTATTATGCATTCCATCACTTTTATTTCTTTACCATCACAAGTTCGTACAAAGGTTATTTTTCCTTACAATAAAAGATCATACATATTTTGGAGCAATTTTTATCTTATTTAATTCATAGGTAGATATGGTGGAATCTCATGACATGAAACTGGGTTCAAGGATTTTCGGATGCACAAGTAGTATCTTTACTCAGTCCGACTTTTGGCTAACAAAATATCTACAAGCAAGCACCACATATTGGAGGATTCGTGACAATATAACTTCTATTTGAATATAAGCAAACATAACTCATTACGTTGTCTTCCTTGTCCAACGTCAACTATTTGATCAAGCATAAAATATTTAATGGGGGCTCATAATGATAAAAGGTGTCCAAGATAGTAGGTTTATATGTGAGACCTCTCTTTCTTCATTAATTTTCATGAATTGCACCAATGACCAATGCTATGGTTGTTAACTTCCAACAAATTTCACTAATTATACTTATTCTATGTGAAGTCATCACTCCCCATGGGGTTAGCATATGATCTTTTTTATTCTCTTATTTGCTAAGAATTAAACAGGAAAGTAAAACAAGTAAACTCAAACTACTCTTTATTATATAACTATCACACTCGGTTGCATAGATAGATCACCGAACAAGCACTCAAAACTATATCATACTAAAACTTTATTCTTCTAAATCACGAAATAACTAAGGGTCGAACTAAAAAAGATAATGATGGTAAAAGTGATGGTGATACGATACAGGGACACTGTCGGCGTTCTGGGAACGGGGGTCCCCAGACTTGCCTGCCTGCGGCCTGCGGCGTGGCTCAAGGGAGGCCCAGCACGGCCCATCTTCATCAACACAAGACTCAAGACCCTCGCGAGGGGCCAAGCCTCGCGAGGCGGACGACACGGAGCTTCCTCAGGCACGGCCTCGTCAGGCTGGCTCACGAGGAGGCGGAGAGATCAAGGCGGGGTACCTCGCGAGGTGCCCGTGACGCAAGCCATGATGAATCAGGGCGCCAGGCGGGTGCCAGCGCGCGCAGCGTCCTCCTTTCCTCTTTGGTGCAAAGGGGGCAAGCGCAGCCGCGGAGTACCGAGGCATCAGGCAAAGGTTGCCATTTCGGTGCAACGAGACCAAGACCAGGAGGACTACGAGACGGAGGTCACCGTGGAGCCCAGGACGGCGTCATCACCAGAGCTTTGCGCAGGCGAAGACTGCTTTTGTCAGGATAGTTGATACTTGCTGTCCCCCTTCAAATTAGCCCGCCATTGTTGGCTCCCTTCCTGCTCAGTATTTGGGAAGAGGACCAGGGCCTCTATAAATAGAACCAGCCACCCACATAGCAGAGGGTTCGGTTTGGTTCATTCGTTTTGCAAGCAGAGAGAGAGAGAGAGAAGAGAGAAAGGTGGCTAAACTCCTCCTAGCAGTTCATCACCCCAGCCAAGAACAGACCCTCGCGAGGCTGTTCTTCCTTGTATTGTTCATCATCATCAGCCCCAAGAGGCAATCCACCAACCACACACTGGAGTAGGGTATTACACCACAACGGTGGCCCAAACCAGTATAAATCTTGTGTCCCTTGTGCAGTTCTTTTAGTAGTTTAGATCTTTGCGAGGCGGGGAGGTAGAAGGTGTAATCTCCGCGCGCACCCCAGTGTTCAAACCTTAAGGGTCTGCCGGAACCCGAAATCTGACATTTGGCGCGCCAAGTAGGGGTGCGCCGGAATTCGTCGTTCACCGCTCCGTTCTCCTCCGACCGTCGCATCCATGTCCGACGCTCGTCAGGCCCACGCCGAGCGCCGGGCCGCCATCGCTTCTCGCGTCGCCCAGACAGTGCCCGTCGGCGGACGTCCTCGTCGTTCCCCGTCACCCGCCGTCAACACCGCCACCGGCCCGGCGGAGGGCGAGAAGCAAGCGTTGTCCCAGCATCCATCCGTGCGGCAAGACGGCCGCACCGCTACTCCATCGCTCGCACCAGCTGGTTCTTTGTCCCGCGCGCTCCGCGCACCCATGGAGGCTCGAGCTGCACTCCTCGTGGCAAACGAGCTCCTGCGCTACCGTCCCGTCGACGATGTCTACGAGGAGTGGCTCGACCGCGTCGCCGAGCTTGTTCGCGCGCAGGGGGCTCTCTCGCGCCGTCCGTTCCTCTGCGCCACACCCCGCCCCGCGCGGGCAACGAAGCTCCGGAGGCGTACCAGCCGCCTCCTCTTCAAGAAGACGCTATGGCTCCAAGGCGCGTGGCCCCTGGGCGGAACCCACTCCGTCAGGTGCCAGCGTAGCAAGAACGGAGCTGCCAAGAGATCCCACGCCCGCAAGGGGCTTCCCGGGCGCTCCTTGCTCCGGCATGCCGCGACCCTGCTCCAGCTCCGGGCCCCCCAAACTTCGCACTCATCCTAGCTGCAGCGCGTGGGGACCCTCAAGACCAAGCTCTCCACCAGCCGAGGCCTTTCGTGGCCACCGCAGGCTGTCGTGCCTACACCACCGAGCTGCGTAGCGTCGCGTGGCCCGGCAAGTTCAAGCTGGACCTGCCTCCTCATTACGATGGCACGACTAACCCTGCAGAGTTCCTCCAGCTCTACGAGCTGGGCATCGAAGCTGCCAGCGGGGACGAAAAGGTCATGGCGAACTGGTTTCCCATGGCGCTCAAGGAAGGAGCTCGCACCTGACTCCTGAATCTGGCTCCAGGCACGATCTCTTCCTGGGACCAGATGCGCACCCGCTTCATCGCCAACTTCCAAGGTACTCGCGACCGGCCACCCGCCGTAAGCGACATGCGCCGCATCAAGCAACAACCCGGAGAGACCCTGCAAAAGTACATCCAGCGCTTCAACAGCGTGCGCCTCAAGATCCCCAAGGTGTCCGAGGAGGCCATCATCTCGGCCTTTTCCGATGGTGTGCGCGACGTCAAGATGAAGGAGGAGCTGGCGATGAATGAAGACCTGTGCACCTCCCTAGAGCTGTTCAACTTGGCGACCAAGTGCGCCAGGGCTTAGGAGGGACGCCTCTCCCTCCTCGAGCTGCCTGCCGCAGAACCAGAGGAGAAAAAGCCCAAGGCCAAGGACATGAAGCGCAAGGGGGCTGCCGTGCTCGCAGCAGAACCAGACACCAAGCGGGGCAAAGATCTGCCTGAGTCCTCCAAGGGCAGCCGGTACTGTGTGTACCACGACCTCCACACCCACAACACCAACAAATGCCAAGAACTCCGCGCTGTGCGGGAAGGAAGGATCGGCCGTTGTCCCGATCGCGCCGATCGGGGCTATGACCGGGGAGGAGGAAGAAATGCGGGACGCTGGGAAGACCGCGGCCCGCGCCAAGGGTGGCGCGATCAACCTCGTGAGGACCGCTGGTGAGACTTGCCTCGCGAGGGGGACTGGAGGGATCAGCCTCGTGAGGATCGCCCACAAGGCAACGCGGGCCTCCCTCCATTGCCGCCTCAGCCAAGGAGGAACGAGGATCCTCATCAAGACGAGGGGGCTGGGGGCTTCCAGGAGCCACGCGCAATCGCCTGCATCCTGGGCGGAGCTCAAGCCCCAGCCTCCCAACGCATCTTCAAGCAGTTTGCCCGTGAGGTGAACGCAGCCCTCCCCAGGCTCAAAGCAACGCGCCCTCTCAGGTGGTCGGTGTGCGCCATCACATTCAACTCAGCGGATCAACTCAAGTGTGCAGCCACAACTGGCGTCCTCCCGATGCTCTGCTCCCCAGTCATCAGCAATGTACCGGTCACCAAGACCCTCATCGATGCTGGGGCAGGGCTCAACGTCCTGTCCGTGGAAACGTTCAACAATCTCCAAGTGCCCTATGACCAGCTTTAGCCAACCAAGCCCTTCTCCAGAATCACCGACGACTCCACGGTCCCGATTGTGCAGGTTCGCCTCCCTGTCACCTTCGGGGCACGCGACAACTACCGCACCGAGCTCATCGACTTCGACGTCGCCCACATCCGCCTGCCGTACAACGCCATCCTCGGGTACCCAGCGCTGGCCAAGTTCATGGCCGTGACTCACCATGGCTACAACATCCTCAAGATGTCAGGGAGTGGCGGAGTCATCACGGTGCCCTGTGAAGAGAGGGATGCAGTGTGTTCCCTGGAGCGAGCCTTTCAGGCCGCATCACTGGAAGACCCGGATCGCGGAAGCAGGAGGCTTCCCGAGACCACCCCCAAGAAGAAGAAGACATCGTCCGGACCAGCCCCTCGGGAGGCAGGCCCCTCAGGGCCCGTGTCTGCCCAGGGGGAGCCTCCTTCCATCGCATAGGAAAGTGCACCCGACGCCCTCCTCAGGCAGGGCTCGGGGGCTCTCCCCTAGAGGGCCACCGACCTGGCCAGGGTCACGAGGGAGGAGCTTGGGCACCACGTGGAGGCGTGTTTCGAAGCACATTTCCCTCAAGGAGGAGCGAGGCAAGGAAGGTCATACCCGCAGGAGTTCATCGACAAAGCCATTCAAGAACTACAGGAATCAAGGATCATGAGAGGTTGCCGCCGTCTACCGGTTGTGGCTCCCCATCCAGGCGAGGATGGTGGGCTGCGCGTCTGCGTCGATGTACCATGGCTCAACCAAGCCGCTATGATGGAGCGCCTCTGGCCCTCGCAAGTGGGGCGCTGCCGGGGTCCGCCCCACAGTTACTTTCGCATGCCTTACGGCCTGCCGAGCGCGGTTGCTACGCGCCAGCGCCTCATGAGGGGCATCATGGAGGCTCAAGAAGACAGGCGTTCCGCAGCCCTGGCGGAGATGGAGGTGATTCGTGAAGAGCTACCAGTGCCTCCGGAGCCTCCCGAGGCCCCCGGGCCTGGGGGCTCGTGAGGATAGGCTTCCGCAGCCTGCCGAGCCTGCTGCACCAACACCCCTTCGCCCTCGACACCCTCAGGTGACATCTTACTAGTTTCATTTCCAGCTGGGAGCGCCCTCCCAGGGCTGCATCGCCCCCAGGCCGCGTGGGTCCGTCCCTGCGGTATGTATCCCTTTTACTTTCATGTCGTTAGCTTTCTCTGTTGGGGGCGCCCCTCGGGCTGCATCATCCCCAAGTCGCTCGGGCCAGGCCCAGTGGCATGTATCTCCCTCGCGTTTATTTCTGGCTATGCATTCGCCCATCATGCTTGATTACTTGATGCCTACCCACGACACCTCTTCTTCTCCATGTCGACCACTTGCACGTTAAAGGGGGGGTACCTGAGCATCGCGACTCAGGGCTCTTACTGGCTCTCCAGCCCTCACCCTCTGGCTACGTCCACGCCATCGCGACCTGGCATACCAGCGACGGCTGAGACAAGCTCGAGGGCCAGGACCCGAGGACGTAGAGTGCTGGCATCTAACCAAGTTTGCAGGAACACAGCCCAAGATAAGGCCCAGTGCCAGGCGCAACCCGCCTAGAGGTAGGGCCCCATGAGTCCCGCGCTGGCTCACGGGTGCCCAGATACACCTCACCTAGCCCTACTGTGCCGGCCACGTGTCAGGGCGGGGCTGTACACGCCCCGGGGGCTCCTCCCGGAGGGGAGCCCCCTCCCACGTACTAGTGGAAGCACCATGCTCCGTGCTGGCTGACGACACTGCCGAGGAGCGGCTATGCCCGTACACATGCGGAAGCGCTATGCTCCGCGCTGGCGATAAACAACTGAGGGTGGCCCCCGGGCCGCATCAACCTCAGGGAGCCCAGAGCTCAGTGTCTAGCCTCATCGCAACGCCGCCCCTCGGGAGCGCCACGTGAGGGGGCTGGGCACGGGGGCTGCGCCTGGGTCACGCCCGGACGTATGCCACCTAGCCAGGCCCCTCGGGCCTGGTTCGTCGCGCGCCTCTCCCCGAGCGGAGCCAAGGTATGAAGGCCGTTTGAGCGTCAAGGGGGACCCCTGAGCATCGCGACTCAGGGGCCTAAATGTTCCCGTAGCCCCTCACTCCTTAGTTCCGAAAGGCTATGCTGGGTGAGGCACGCGCGGGGCCGGGCTCTGCAGACGTAGAACGGTGGTCCCACTCGCATCTCACCTAATCACTTGCTGTTTGTGCGTCAAGGGGGGCTCCTGAGCATCGCGACTCAGGAGCCTAACTGGCTCCGTAGCCCCTCACTCCTTTGGTCCCGTCCTGGTTTCCGGTTGGGGCTAATGCTGGGTGAGGTACGCGCAGGGCCGGGCTCTGCCGGCGTAGAACACAAGCAAGTAGGGAAGGAAAGCATAAAATTCAAGGAACTTAAAAGCAAATATTACAGTCCATACCGTTGTCTCAATACCAAACGCAAGTTTAAACGCCTCCCCGAGGCATGATGCATGATGCAGGAATTAAAAGCAGGGCAGGAGAAGTAGCAGAGTCACTTGGCGGCGGTGGAGCAGCGCGGGTGGCCCCGCCTCACGGAGCAGCAGAACCGGAAGCATCCGTCTTCGACTTGGTACTGAAGGCCCGGAACTTCCCTAGTAGAGCCTCCGCGCGACCCTTCACGGCCTCGGCAGCGGCAGCAGCACCCTCGCCGCTTACTGGCTCCAGTAGGCTGTCGAGGTCGGTGCTGGGGTCGCGAAGGTAGATGTGGGTGAAGACCCGCGTCAGCGTAGCAGAAGACAGGACACGCGCCTCGGCCTCGGCCGTGGGGCCAAGGCCAAGGGTGACATCCTCAAGGGCACGAACCAGGAAGGGAAGCAGCTTGGCGGGGCCGTCCTCGGCGCCGGTCAGCGGGCTCTCCAGGCCACTGGCGTAGAGCATCTTCGGCGAAGCACGAGCCTTCTTCTCCATGTCCGCGAAGGCCAGGCGATCCTCGGTAAGAACCTTGGCCTTGCTGTCCAGCTCGACCTTCGTCGCCTCCAGCTCCTTCCCCAGCGCACCTAGGCGGTCGCGGCGCTTCTTGAGCTTGGCCTCCCGGTCCTCGATGGCCGCCTCGCGAGCATTCATGCCTTCTTCTTGCTCCTGGCGAAGACGAACCTCCTTCGCGAGCTGGTCCCGCAGGCCTTGCAGCTCGTCCTCCAGCGCCTTGCAACGGTTGTAGTCTGCAACCACCTCCCCTAGGGCTGCGTCCCGAGCAGCCTTCGTCTCAAGGATGGCCTGCCTATCGTCGTCGCAGGACGTCGAGGCTTGAACCAGCGCCGCTCGGATCGAGGCGTCGGAGCGAATCCATCCCGAAGCCAGCTCCAAGCGCCCGGCCACCAGGTGAGGGTCGGCGCCAAGAAGATCCTGCCGCAGCCGGTCCAGTCCAGCAACAGCATGCTCTAGGACGGTAGGAGGAGTTGGAGAAACAACAGTCGGGGGAATGGGGGAAGAAGGCGGCGACGGCAAGACCACAACGTCCTGAGGTGGAGCCTGCTGCACCCCGGCGGCTGTGGTGGCGGCAGTGGGCAAAGGCACCACAGGAGTCATTTGGGCCACGGGGGCTGAGCTCGCCCCAGCCAGCTCGGCCTGGCCTCGCGAGGACGACCGGGCGGGAGAAGCCCGTGCGCCACGGTCACCCTCCTCTGCAGGCGGAGGCGCTGCCGCGGATGGAGCCTCAGGAGCCCCCTTCGGCTTCTCCGCCGCGGGCTCCAGCCTATTCAAGAGATGCGAACGACAAGCCTCGGCAGCGGAACAAGAAATAAAGACAAGGGTCAAGCACTTACGGGTCATTGCCGGTGAGCTCGGGCAGCCTCCGGCCAAACTTGAAGCCTGACAGCTGGCTGGAAGGGTCGACCTCGGAAGCATAAGGCGCGTCTGCAGACTGCCTCGGGGCAGGGGGAGACCCGCGGGAGATCAGCCCGGTCCTATCCTTATTCGGGATCAGGGGCAAGCTCCCTTCGGCCTGCTCGTCTCCATCCTCGTCATCATCGCTCGAAGAAAGCCGGAGACTGCGGGGCCTGCGCCGGAGGAGGAGAGCCCTCGACTCTCCATCGGTCGCCTCGGAGTCGGGCCCCCTTCCCCGCTCCTCTTCGTCCTCCTCCTTGCTGGAGTCGCCGGAGGGCACGTCCACCAGTCCCTCGGAAGCTGCCACGGGCATGAGCCCGTCCCTGTTAAAAACGGGCATGGACTTCACCACCTGCTCCCAATCGTCGTGAAGGAACAAGGGCTTGGGAGCGCCCTCCAACCTTGCCACCTCGCCCCCTACCAGAGATTGGAGGACCGCGGCCAGATCTTCATCGTTCAAGGCCGCGGGGCTCGGGTGAGGCCTCCACATTGGAGGTGAGTACCGCCAGAGTGGAGCTAGCTGGTGCTCCAGGAACTCCTTCAGTAGCAACGCATCGGTCAACTTCGCCGCCGCCGTGCTGGCCGGCCTCAGGTTCGCGTCCATCTTCTCCAACACCAGTTTTGCGCGGGGGTCCGTGAGCTCCGCTCGGCCCCAGTCGCCGGAGCTCGCGGGCGGCTCCGCAGGCAAGATTAGCCTAGGATGGACGCGCCCGACATCTACCAAGACCCACTTCCTCCGGAAGCCCTCAATCCTCTTCCCGAGATTCGAGATGGCAATGGTGCCACCGTACGCGACAAAGCCCGCGCACAGGGAAGGAGAACCGCGAGTGACCCGGAGGGAGAAGTAGTGGCGCAGCAAGGCCACTGAAGGCTGCACCCCTACATGGGCCTCGCAGTAGTAAGCGAAGATCGCCAGAAGAAGAACGGAGTTGGGGTGGAGATGCAGAGCCTGCAAGTTGTAATGGCGGAGGACAGAGAAGAAGAACTCGGAGAAGGGAGGCACCAGGCCCGTAGCAATGGAGCTTACAAAGAGAGGATAAAAGGTGCTCCCTCGGCCCTCAGGGGTGGCGGAGCCGGCCTTGAAAACCTTCGTCCCGTTGATGCCCTGCACCGCCGCCATCTGGCGCAGCCGGGCAAGGCCAGCCTTGGACACATTCGGCAAGGCAGGAGAGTACCAAGCTTCGGCCGGAGGCTGGCGAGGCGCCATGGCTTCCTAGGTCACGCAGCCGGAGTAGATCTGGAAGTTTGGAGGAAGAAAGGGGAGGCGCAAGAAAGGGGATCTGAGCAGCAACCGGAGAAAGCAAAAGGCAAAGTCTGGGCAGATGCCGCTCCTTTATCGACCTACGCGGTTGCTGAGGCACTGGTGTCCGATCACCCGCCACGCGGCGCCCAAGGCCGAAGGCTGTTAGGGCCCGCGGCGCTTCGCCCTTTCCCTTTCGCCTCTCGGCACGACCAAGTCTGGGTGCGCCTTGGGCCCGGGGGCTACTGTCGGCGTTTCGGGAATGGGGGTCCCCAGACTTGCCTGCCTGCGGCCTGCGGTGTGGCTCAAGGGAGGCCCAGCACAGCCCATCTTCATCAACACAAGACTCAAGACCCTCGCGAGGGGCCAAGCCTCGCAAGGCAGACGACACGGAGCTTCCTCAGGCACGGCCTCGTTAGGCTGGCTCGCGAGGAGGCAGAGAGATCAAGGCGGGGTACCTCGCGAGGTGCCCCTGACGCAAGCCATGACGACACAGGGCGCCAGGCAGGTGCCAGAGCGCGCAGCGTCCTCCTTTCCTCTTTGGTGCAAAGGGGGCAAGCACAGCCGCGGAGTACCGAGGCATCAGGCAAAGGTTGCCATTTTGGTGCAACGAGACCAAGACCAGGAGGACTACGAGATGGAGGTCACCGTGGAGCCCAGGACGGTGTCATCACCAGAGCTTTGCGTAGGCGAAGACTGCTTTTGTCAGGATAGTTGATACTTGCTGTCCCCCTTCAAATTAGCCCGCCATTGTTGGCTCCCTTCCCGCTCAATATTTGGGAAGAGGACCACGGCCTCTATAAATAGAACCAGCCACCCACATAGCAGGGGGTTCGGTTTGGTTCATTCGTTTTGCAAGCAGAGAGAGAGAGAGAAGAGACAAAGGTGGTTGAACTCCTCCTAGCAGTTCATCACCCCAGCCAAGAACAGACCCTCGCGAGGCTGTTCTTCCTTGTATTGTTCATCATCATCAGCCCCAAGAGGCAATCCACCAACCACACACTGGAGTAGGGTATTACACCAGAATGGTGCCCCGAACCAGTATAAATCTTGTGTCCCTTGTGCAGTTCTTTTAGTAGTTTAGATCTTTGCGAGGCAGGGAGGTAGAAGGCGTAATCTCCGCGCGCACCCCAGTGTTCGAACCTTAAGGGTCTACCGGAACCCGAAATGCGACAGACACATCATCCAAACTTGGAACAAGCCAAGGGTGGTGCGCATACCCGTGTACTCAAGTGTCTTTCTTCGGTGATGATGGGGGAGTAATTTTCTTGGCGATGATTCCCCTTGGAGTGTGATTCTCCTCCTTAAGCTCATTGACTTCCTTTTTTAAGATCCAAATTCTCCTTGCGGAGTATGTTGGTGACGGTTAGTGCACCATCAACCAAGGGGTGCAATTTGGTTGTGGAGCAATAAGCAACATCACCCTGCGCATGACAATAAGGGGTAAATCGAGTAATGGAAGGTTTAACATTATTTGGCAGACTTGCCTTTTTGAACTCCACATGCATATCTCCTGGCTGAGGTAGGAGTGTTCCCATTTCTACTTCGCTCTAGGGCTCCATCCTTTTCAGATCGACATCCTCCTCCTCATCTGTAGTCCATCCATATGAGTCAACCTCCCCGTAGATTCTATGGTCGGTAGTGAAGTGCGAGACATAGTTGTCTGATTCTTGAGACGACATATTGATCTCGGTCTGCCAGAAAAATAACCCGAAAACAAAAATAGAGGATAAACTTGCGATATGACGGTCAAAACATCCATGAGTATATATAATGAATTTTTCCCGTGCAGGACAAGTAATCCGCAAGATAACAGAGTCGAGAAAGTCCACGGGGGAGTCACGAGCTCACACAACGCGCCCCTTGATCTCATCGCTCCCACGTGCACTTTCTTGATTGTTTATTATTTTCCTATTTTTTTATATATTCTAAAATGAATAAAAAGTACTTTTATGGAACTTCTGGAGTCGGTTTACTCACCGTACCACATACATACTCCTTTTTAGAGTTCCGAGCGTTCTGGAAGATTTCTTTTATGTGTTCCTCCAGTGTCATTGTTTGACTAATATTAGTTTCAACATTAATGGGCGCACCTGAGATATAATGTTTAATTGTTTGCCCATTAACCACACTCAGATCAGTGTCCTCGGCATTGTTTATCTTGATAGCTCCAGAGCGATAGACTTCCTTGATGATATATGGTCCTTCCCATTTAGAGAGAAGTTTTCTTGCCAAGAATCTGAAACAAGAATTCCATAATAGAAGTTGATCACCTACTTGAAATTCCTGTTTTTGGATTCTTTTGTCATGGCATCTTTTAACTTTGTCTTTAAATAACATGGCATTCATAAACTTGTGTCCACCATTCATCTAGAGAACTAATATTTTTTTGACTATGTACTGCAAGGCAACAGCCTCACAGTCTTTTATTAAACCATAGAGCCAAAGTGTACAAAGTTACAAAGTTAAGAGAGAGGAGGAGAGAGTAATACTTACAAAAGAAATGATTAGGGTAAGGAAGCTACCCAAGAGATTAGACTATTCCTATATTTACATTTCATTCTATGTGCTAAAAGAGAAATGTCATGCAAAAAATTCCTCCTCCATGCCCTGAAAGAAGGTGATTCATTCCTGAAGATCTTCCCATTTCTTTGTGTCCAAATAGTCCAAGTGGCAGTGAACACTATCTCAGAGAAAAAAGGATGTCCAAAATCCCTCCTAGCATCAGAAGCCATGTCATAAGTGGTCTGGTTTGGTTGAGGATTCCATGAAAGACCCAGGTAGTTCCAGATACGCTGGCTAAAATTGCAAGCGAAGAAGAGATGGGCTCTGTCCTCATGTGATGCCAAGTGACATAGAACACAAGTGTCATCCTGGATAATCCAATGCCGCCGCTGCATCATGTCTCTAGTGGTTAGGCGATCCATCAGAAGGAGCCACCCAAAAACCTTAAACCTCAGAGTACAAGAACATTTCCAAATCCACCTGAATATGGGATCAACCACTGTGTCCGAAAAGCATGACAAGTAATAAATCCTGGACTGGTAGTCCCCAGACTTGGAAGGCCATTTCCAGACATCATTTTGACCATTTTGAAAATTAACCATAGTAAGCAACGCCTGAAGTTGATTAAATTCCTCAAAGGCCTGAGCAAAAAGTGGCAGATGGAGATTGTCAGTTGGGTCTGGTAGCTCCAGAATATCCTTGACTGTTAGAGTGTCGTCGATCACAAAGGAGTGGAGCCTCGGAAACTGATGTTGCATGCTAACCGTATTGTTGCCAAGTTGCCAACGGTCAAGCTAGAAGATCACCGTATCCCCTGATCGAACTAGTGGGACTGCCAACTTGCAATACTTATCATATAGCTTGAAAACATCTCTCCACCAGAAAGAACCGCAGCTTTGCGTGACTTGGGGGGGGGGCGCAAAGGCATAATAAGTGTCCCAAATAAGAGATACCCATGGTACGTCCATCTTATTGAAGAACTTAAAAAGATGTTTGATGAGCAGTGCATCGTTTTGAACGCTCAAGTCCATAACTCCCAGACCACCAAAAGATTTTGGACGACATACCAAGTCCCAAGCCGCCAAAGATTGCCGGGGCGTATCCGTGTTCCCTCTCCACAAGCATTGCCGCATATTCCGCTCAATCTGCTTCAAGATACCCTGTGGTAGCGAAAGGGTGCACAAGAAATATATTGGCATAGAACTAAGGACAGACTGTAAAAGTTGAAGCCGGCTTCCTTGATTCAAGAGACAAGAGGATGCAGATAATCGTCTCTCAATACGATCCACCAAAGGCAACAAATCATAAATTGTTGGCCGGGAAGTACCCATTGGTAGGCCCAGGTAAGTGAATGGCATGGAACCAACATCACATCCAAGCAAGGCAGCAACACGCGTGCCCTCGTCATCAATCATATTGATGGGTATCAAAGAGGACTTACTGAAACTCACCCTTAGTCCGGTTGATTTGGCAAAGACTTCAAGCATTTCTTTGAATGCAATGAGCTGGCTATCAATAGCAGGAATAACGATGAGTGTATCGTCAGCATACTGTACGATTGGATAGTCCATCGATGTAGTTGGGATTGGCAAGGTGAGAATATTCTTGGAGCACATCTCATTTACAACCGATTGAAGTAAGTCCACCGCGATTACAAAGAGTAAGGGAGATAGCGGATCACCTTGGCGAACACCTGATCGACAAACAAAGTGGTTACCAGGCATTCCATTCAAAAGAACCGAAGAGGAGCCTGTGGACAGAATGCTGTCAATCCAACTTGTCCAACGATCATCAAATCCCTTACATTTCAAAACCCTAAGAATCAGCTCATGCTCAATGGTGTCAAACGCCTTTGTGAAGTCAAGTTTAAGAATAATGATAGGCCTCTTGGAAGCTTTGCATTGGTGAATGTATTCAAAACACCATGCCAGGCAGTCCTGTATGGATCGACACCGTAGAAACCCATATTGGTTGCGGTGATACATTTCAGGATCACACCCTGAAGACGATTTGCCAAAAGTTTGGTTAAGAACTTTAAACAAGTATTAGTCAAAGATATGGGCCTAAAATCGCCAACATATTCAGGGCTTAGCTTCTTCGGAATGAGGGTGATAAGAGATGTGTTGAGACACTCCAAATTACATTTTCCCTCATTGAATTCCTGCACAAGTTTCATAAAGTCCTCCTTCAAAATAGGCCAGCATTTCTTTAAGAAAAGCCCAGTAAAGCCGTCTGTTCCGGGAGCACGATCAGTAGGCATGTTCTTAATTACCGTATCCACCTCAGAATCAGTGAATGGTAAAGACAACTCCTCAAGCCCATCAATTCAGGTAATTAATGTGTCTAGATCAAAACCCATTTGAATGCCTTTTGATTGGCCCATTCGCTGATTAAAATCAGCCCAGAACATTCCCGCCAACTGTTGATGGTCCGTGACCACATCCCCCTCCACAGACTTGATCGAGGAGATAGTATTCCTACGGAATCTTTCCGTAGCCATGGCATGAATTTTTTTTGAATTCTCTTCTCCAACTTTATGTTTCTGATCGTGCAACGCTGCTTCCCATAGATAAATTTCCAATGTAAGATATCCTCAAGATGCAATTTAACAATTCTATGGAAATTGAACTCCGGCCAACTCAAAGGCCTAATTTCCTCTAGATTATCCAGGAAAATAATGACTTTATTACAATCAGCAATTAAAGCTTTGACTGTGGACAGGTTTAAATGCCATTTCTTGAGAGCATATCGGAGGTACTTAAACTTAGCTAGAATTGTTAATGCAATCGATGATTTTACCACTGGCCTATTCCAAACTTCAGTAACACAGTCAGCAAACCCGGGCAAATCCACCCAATAATTCTCAAAGCGGAAAACCTTTGCCTTGGGGATAGAAGTGGCAATCGAGACCACGCATGGCACATGATCGGAGGCAGTGCGTGCAAGTGGAAAAACCATTGTGTTGGGGTGGTCTGATGTCCAAGTAACCAAAGTGAAAAACCAATCTATCTGTTCTAGAAGAGGTGAGGTTTGCATATTCAACCAAGTATATTGACGCCCCTTGATTGGCAACTCAACAAGTCCCAAATGACCAATTATCTCATTAAACAAGAAGGTACCGTTAACATCACCTCCCGGAAGATTGCGGTTCTCCAACGATCTCATGAAGTTGAAATCATCCAAAAGCAGCCAGTTCTGACCGAACCGAATATCAAGATTATATAACCATTGAACAAATTCATCACGGGCAGGGCCTTGACACGGGCCATAAACAGAGACTAGAGACCAAGTTTCTGAGGTATGTTTGGATTTAAACTCCACAATTATCCCATAGGATTTGGACTCGATTAAAGAACCTATGAAAAAGGATGAATTCCAAATGACCACCATCCCAGCCGACGCACTAGCCGAAGGTACGTAAACAAAATTGTCAAAACGCCTCGGGCAAAACTTCCTAATGAATCGCCGATCCATTTGCATGCATTTAGTTTCCTGAAGACAGACAACAGAACAACCACTTTCATCGATCTTCTGCCTAACTGCAAGCTGACGTGCTTCAGTATTGAGGCCACGAACATTCCAACATAGCACCTTCCACTCCTTAAATCTTGTCTGATTCATTACAAACCAAAAGTAAAAGGATAGTAAATAGGCCACGCAATGACCTACACCAACCCACACAGCAGACAAGCATAACATAGTTCTCAATAAGAAAAGAAAGATAAATGGCGATTACGGTACGCCATAGACCAGAACCCTGCAAGAAGTAACTAATCATCAGAACCCCGGCTGCTGCTGGACTTGGCCGGATCAGCAACAAGCTTATCCGTAGAGATCTTCTCAGGTGCAATGTGGAGACGGGCGCCAATGCGTTGGAGATCTGCAATAGCAGTTGGTGGTGGCACAGAAGAACTGTTTTCAGACTGGGAGTTGCTGGCCTTGCGCTTCTTCAAAGTATGAGACTTCTTGGGAGAAACTTTTCGGTAGCCATCACGGAGAGCACTCAGGCGTGCACTGCGCCGAACCTCAGTATCAACAATAATTCTTGAGGCTTGAGACTTCCTTGCTCGCTTCAGAGATACCTCAGGCACAACAGAAAATTCAAAGGTTTCAGAAACTGGGTCATCCAGATCATCAAAGCAGAGAGCTCGAGCAACTGGCCTTTTAACAGTAGCAATTGGCACATCCGGAGCAAAGCTGATCGAGGAGTCAGGTGCAGACAGGAGCTTAAGAGTGGAAACTGGGCCACTGCAGAGAGCTTCACAAGAATGCTTGTTGAGTATAGCACCTATGTCAGACTTGAAAACAAACTGGGGAATATTTGAAGACCATATAAACGGCAACATCTTCTCAAAAGAACGCTGCCACTGCATTACAGGTGGAAAAACTGGTCCATAGATGGTGAGAACTTGCCCAATCATAAGAGGAGGTTTCTGTGGTCCCATTGGGGGCTGGAAGAGAGCCACTTCAGCAGCATTGTCAACATTGTTAACTGAATCATCTGAAGGTTGCAGAACAATGGACTCCTGGGGCTGAATTTCCTGAACTTCCTGATGCTGCACATCTTCATGAACCACATCATTGTTTTGCTGCTCATTGACTGGCTGTGGCACATCATTCCAACCCAACTCAGGGAATTCTGGCATAACCCAGTTGTGGTTCTCAAAATGTAAATTGCCAGGGAGGGGGTGCGGATTGCCATTGAAGGGCATGGGGTCCTCATCTGCTGGTAGAACATCTGCAAAATCCACTGGCAGGATATACACAAGTGCAGACCAAGAGATCCTAGCACCACCAAAGTCTGCATATTCTCTGTAAGTCACAGAGCGAGGAACCAAAGTCGGCGCTGGGAAAGACACATAAGCGAGCGAGCGGACAAGCATGGGATCATCTTATGCTAATGATGAAATCTACCAAAGGTGCTAATTACGTCCGCAAGGTGCTGTGTGCGCCTATAATCCAGTGGAACACCGAGCAACATAACCCATCCACGGTGAAAACCCTGCGTTGCTCTGTAATTTATTCCTTCATCATGCAGGATGAACCTAAAAAATCTATCATTGCCCAGATTGAAAGGTGGATGATCCACAAGAGCTTGACGAGCCAAGGCACTATGAAAACGAAAAAGACCAACTCCTTGTATCCAAGGTTGGGCATCCAAAACCGCTCTTCCCAGATCATTGACAACAAAATTACTGACCATGTTTCAAAAGATGGCGATTTCTTCGGGTAGAGGAGCTGGCTCGACGATGGCGATGGCATAGTCCTCGTGCTGCCGATCTAGAGCCACCGCAGACGTGAAGAAGGTACGGGGCAGGCGCAGCTCACCACTGTCGATGATGTCGAAGCCTTGCGGACAAACTCCATGGGGTCCAACGCAAAGGTCCCCATTGCCGGTGCCGAAGAAGAGAAGCAGTAGGCAGGCGATGCAGTGTGCGATGGATGAGGCGGAGGAGGCGATGCAGGCGGCGAGGAGGGAGGTTGAGGCATTATGGGCGGTGGCTCTGCAGGTAGAGGTGAAATAGATGGGGTGGCAGGCTCGACGGGACTGGGCAGAGACCTAGTGGGACTAGCTATGGAGGGAATCGAGGCGTCCAGCGTAGAAAAACCTGTTGACCGGCTGGAATCGCCCAATTTGATCCATGGGACCCACTTGTAAGTTGGTGAAGGAGTAGAATCCGAACAGCCCTTTGCCCTGTGCCCCAACCAAAAGCATCTACGGCAATGGACCCTACTAGTGCACGCTCTGGTTAAATGATCCATGGATAAGCAATTCTAACATTTCCACACATTAAAAACCATGTCATCAATAAATTCATTTAAATCAGCAGAATCTCAAGATAAATCTGTTGGTTGGAAATCAATATTCGCCTCGTTGCCAAAACGAGATGGAGATATATCAGACAAATCCATGTTTGATAGGGCCAGTGAAACCACCTGGGCCATGGGAATCACCGGGTCTGTTGATTGGGCCGGGGAAGCATCTTGGGCCAGAATCGAAGCTGGTTCAACCAGCTCATCCCCATGCACATGCAGATTGACATCAAGAGTGGTTTGCGCTGCCACAGAAAACCTTGCCGAAGAAATCTCAGGAACGTTAACTGTTCCGAAAGTGATGGGTGGCTCGGCCACCGTCCATCGGAGATCAGTCACCGGCGGCGGAGGCAAAATTACTCGTTCACGAGGAAGAACAGTATACCCAGCATGAACAACATAATCAACCATACCAGGCGAGGCGGGATAACTATACCCCTTGCAAACATTGTATTGTTGAAATGTCACAAACGAAATTTTCTTGATCCCCGGGTGTTTTCGGTAATTCATAACAACATATAGCTCATTGAACTAATATCCTTTCAAGATAAATATTTCAGGAAGTTCAAGGAATGGCATGGCATGGACTAGAGATGTGGACCCCTCAAAATGCGAAGGACACATATTGGAAAAAGCTCAAGACTCTCCATCTTTGTTTTAGTGATCCAAGATCACATTGAGTCCATAGGAAAGACAATACTATTAAAAGGGTATGAGGTGTTGCTTAATGGCTTGCTTGCTCAAATGCTTAGTGATATTGCTCCACAACCCTCAACCACTTTCTCCATCCAAATATATCCAAAACCTAAAGTCAAACTCGACCCCACCGATTCTTTCTATCCGGCGCCACCGAGTTCATATGACATAGCCACTACCAGAAACCCTAACAGTTCAGTCACATCGATACGGATCTTGGTCCCACTGAGATGGCCATGCCAACTCCCTGTTATCTGTTGCAATTATTTCGGTTTCACCGAAATTGCAACCGGTCTTACCGAGATGGCTTGACCAATTCTCTGTTGCCCTATTGCTTCACTTCGGTCTCACCAAGTTGATGCAGTCGGCGCCATCGAGATGAGGTTTTCACTAAGCCCTAGCACATCAATCACACCGAGTTGTCCCAGTTGGTCCCACCGAGATTCCTAACGTTCACATTTTGAACTAAATCGGTCTCACTGAGTTCATCTATTCGGTCTCACCGAGTTGGGTCAAATGTGTGTAACGGCTGGATTTTGTGTGGAGGATATATATACCCCCTCCACCCCCTTCTCCATATGTGAGAGAGCTATCAGAATGTGCCGACACTTCCAACATACATTTTCTGAGAGAGAACCACCTACTCATGTGTTGAGATCAAGATATACCAATCCTACCACAAGAATCTTTATTTCTAGTCTTCCCCAAGTTGTTTTCCACTCAAATCATCTTTCCAGTATATCCAAATCTGTGTGAGAGAGTTGAGTGTTGGGGAGACTATCATTTGAAGCACAAGAGCGAGGAGTTCATCAACACACCATCTATTACCTTTTGGAGAGTGGTGTCTCCTAGATTGGTTAGGTGTCGCTTGAGAGCCTCCGTCAAGTTGTGGAGTTGAACCATGAAGTTTGTAAGGGCAAGGAGATCGCCTACTTCATGAAGATCTACCTGAGTGAGGCAATTCCTTCGTGGGTGAAGGCCATGGTGGGATAGACAAGGTTGCTTCTTCATGGACCCTTCGTGGGTGGAGCCATCCATGGACTCGCACAACCGTTACCCTTAGTGGGTTGAAGTCTCCATTAACCTGGATGTACGGTAGCACCATCTATCAGAACCACGCCAAAAATCTCCGTGTCTTCATTGCATTTGCACTCTCGAAACCCTTCCCTTTACCTTCATATGCAATGTTTTACTTTCTGCTGCTACACTCTTAGAATTGCATGTGTAGGTTGATTGCTTGACTTGTGCTAATTGTTAAAATCTGCCCACAACTAAAATTGGAAAAAGGTTAGATTTTTATTTGGTCAAGTAGTCTAATCACCCCCTCTAGACATACTTTCGATCCTACAAATATTTTGTCAAGTTTTGTGTGGATGAAGCCTTTAAGATTTACGGAAACCGTGATATAAAAGGAATTAAGGAGACACAAAAGCTCAAGCTTGGGGATGCCCAAGGCATCCCAAGATAATATTTCAAGATGTCTCAAGCATCTAAGCTTCAGGATGCCCCGGTAGGCATCCCACCATTCTTCTTCAACAATTATCGGTTAGTATCAGTTGAGTCTAAGTTTTTGCTTCTTCACTTGAGTTGTGCTATTCTTGAAATGTCATTTTATTTTGCTTGCTGTTTTAATAAAATACTTAGATCTAAAAGTTTTTAAATAAGAGAGAGTCCTCAAATAGCTACCAATTTACATAACTACTCACTTGATCTTCACTTATACCTTTTTGGAGTAGCTTGTCATTTACTCTTGTGCTTCACTTATATCCTATGAGTAAATTGTTGAATGAATTGAATATCATGAAGTTTAAATTATATCATGCCTAGTGGTAGCTTCACATTGGGTTTAGAAAGTGAAATCTTTTGAAGCTTGACAATCACAATATTGGTTATACAAGCAATTCATGAATAATTAGTATAAGGAAGAGAACTTTCACATGCAAATACACTATCTTGGAAATCTTTTGTGATTGTGAGCCCCCATCAAAATATTATGTGCCAAAATTGTTGACGTTGGACAAGGAAGGCAACGTAATGGTTTATGTTTGTTCATGTTCACATAGAAGTTATATTGTCATAGATCCTTCAACATGTGGTGCTTGGCCCCCATCCTTGCTAGCCAAAAATTGCGCACCAAGTAGAGATACTACTTGTGCATCCAAAAACCCTTAAACCCAAATCTTATTTTCAAGCGTCCACCATACCTACCTAAGGATTAAGCAAGATCCTTCAAGTAAGTTGTCATCGGTGCAATAAGGCAATAAAAATTGCTTCTAAAAGTGTTAGATCATTTAGTGTAAGTGAAAATTGAGCGTTGTACGAACTTGTGATGGCAAAGAATAAAAGCGACAGACTGCACAATAAAGGTTGCTATCATAAGGGGCAATATAATGTGATGGTATTTTGCACTAAGGGGTTGGGCATACAAACAAATAAGTGCATGGCAACCTCTGCTTCCCTTTGTGAAGGGCCTATCTTTTACTTTTATGTATTTACTTTCATGCAAGAGTGAAAGTTTTTCTCTCTATTCCTTTTTATTTTTCTCTTTTGGCAAGAATCATGTGGTGAGGAAAGATCTAGGCACATATATCTAGTTGGATATGGGTACCATGAGTTATTATTGTTGACATCACCCTTGAGGTGAATATGTTGGGAGGCGAAATAATAAGCCCCTATCTTTCTATGTGTCTGGTTGAAACGTTTTGCTCATGTGTATGTGGTGAGTGTTAGCAATGATGGAAGACTATATGATGGTTGAGTATGTGGAGCTCTTACTTAGACTCTGTTGAATAAGTTGAATTGCAATTGCTTGGTGACTGAGAACATAGGTTGTTAAGTTTTAAGAGGATTCATTGTTTGAACCTTAACATGTGAATTGGTTGCTACTTTAACACGAGAAGTTTTATAAGAAAGAATTGATGTTATGATGCTAGGAAAAGTGACTGAAATTGTCATTGATCAAACTTGTGCACTTTGCTAGCATTCACAATTCATAAATTAAGCCCAGTGCTAGTTGTTGTTTTTTGCTTGTTTTTTAAATCGCAGGAAATCAATATCCAACGGAGTCCAAACACTGTGAACCTTTTTGTGGATTTTTTATGGGCCAGAGCAGCACCTGGGGGGTTGTGCCCACCTCGGTGGCCTCATGCGCCCCCTCTTCACCCAATAAATTCCCAAATATTCCAAAAACCCTTAGGGTAACCCTAGATCAGAAGTTATGCCGCCACAAGGCTCTGTAGCCACGAGAAATCAATCTAGACCCCGTTCCGGCACCCTGCCAGAGGGGCGAATCATCATCGGTGGCCATCTTCATCATCCCGGTGGCCACCACGATGAGGAGGGAGTAGTCCACCCTCGGGGCTGAGGGTTTGTACCAGTAGCTATGTGTTTAATCTCTCTCTCTCTCATTTTCTTAAGATGTTACGATCTTGATGTATCGCGGGCTTTGTTAATATAGTCAAATCATATGGTGTTTTCCCCTCTCTATCTTGTTGTGATGAATTGAGTTTTTCCCTTTGAGATTTCGTTGTTATCGGATTGAATACTTTTATGGATTTGAGAGCACTTGATATATGTCTTGCATATGAATACTCGTGGTGACAATGGGGTATCATATTGATTCACTTGATATGTGTTTTGGTGTTCAACTCGCAGATTCCCGCGGTGACATTGGGGTAATCTATTCATAGGGGTTGATGCACATTCTCGTCTTTTGTTTCTTCGAGAGAAATCTTGGGGCACTCTTTGAGGTTCTTTGTATTGGATTGAGTATTATGAATCTGAAATTATTTGGTGTTATTTTAGTACGAACTCTTGGATAGATCGATCAGAAAGAATAGCTTCGAGGTGGTTTCGTACCCTACAAATGATTTCTTCCTATGTTCTCCGCTAGATAGGAACTTTGGAGTGATTATTTGTTGCACGTTGAGGGATGATTATATGATCCAATTATATTAGCATTGTTTTGGATTGCACTAGTGAAAGTACGGACCCTAGGCCTCATTTTCAAGCATTGCAATACCATTTTTGTGCCCGTTTACTATTTGCTACCTTGCTGTTTTTATTTATTCAGCTTATAACAATATATTTATACCATCCATATTACACTTTTATCACCATCTCTTCGCTGAAGTAGTGCACTTATACAAATTACCATTGTATTTGGTGTGTTGGGGACACAAGAGACTTTTTATTATTTGGTTGCAGGGTTGTTTGAGAGAGACCATCTTCGTCCTACGCCTCCCACAGATTGATAAACCTTAGGTCATCCACTTGAGGGAAAATTGCTACTGTCCTACAAAACTCTGCGCTTGGAGGCCCAACACGTGTCTACAAGAATAAAGTTGTGTAGTAGACATCAGTCCTCCATGGACTCGTGATGCGTCCATTTTTCATCATGTTTTCTTCCTATTATTTATGATGTTTTTATCCATAATAATGCTTTTTGGAGTAATTCTAATGCCTTTTCTCTCATAATATGCAAGGTACACACAAAGAGAGAGAAGGCAGTTGGAAATCTGGACCTGGAAAAGCTACGTCAGGCTACCTATTCTGCACAACTCCAAATGAGCTAAAACTTTACGGAGATTTTTTATGGAATATATGAGGAATATTGGATCCAATAAGTACCAGAAGGGGCCCACCAGGTGGGCACAACCCACCTGGGCGCACCAGGGAGCCTAGGTGCGCCCTGGTGGGTTGTGCTCACCTAGGCCCTCCTCCGGTGCCCATCTTCTGGTATATAAGTCATTTTGACCTATAAAAAATAACAGGAAGACTTTCGGGATGGAGCTTTGCCTTCTCAAGGCAGAACTTGGGCAGGAGCACTTTTGCCCTCCGGTGGAGCGATTCCGCCAGGGGAACTTCCCTCCCGGAGGGGGAAATCATCGTCCTCATCATCACCAACAACTCTTCCATCTTGGGGAGGGAAATCTCCATCTACATATTCAACAATACCATCTCATCTCAAACCCTATTTCATCTCTTGTGTTCAATCTTGTTACCGGAACTATAGATTGGTGCTTGTGGGTGACTAGTAGTGTTGATTACATCTTGTAGTTGATTACTATATGGTTTATTTGGTGGAAGATTATATGTTAAGATCCAATATGCTATTTAATACCCCTCTGCTCTTGAGCATGATTATCATTTGTGAGTAGTTACTTTTGTTCTTGAGGTCACGGGAGAAATCATGTTGCAAGTAATCATGTGAACTTGATATGTGTTCGATATTTTGATAGTATGTATGTTGTGATTCCCTTAGTGGTATCATGTGAACGTCGACTACATGACACTTCACCATATTTGGGCCTATGGGAATGCATTGTGGAGTACTTATTAGATGATGGGTTGCGAGAGTGATAGAAGCTTAAACCCTAGTTTATACACTATTCCGAAGGGACCGATTGGATCCAAAGTTTAATGCTATGGTTAGGATTTATCCTTAATACTTTTCTCATAGTTGCAGATGCTTGCGAGGGGGTTAATCATAAGTAGGAGGTTTGTTCAAGTAAGAACAACACCTAAGCACCGGTCCACCCACATATAAAATTATCAAAGTAGCGAACACAAATCGAATCAACATGATGAAAATGACCAGATGAAATTCACGTGTACCCTCAAGAACGTTTTGCTTACTATAAGAGACTGTTTTGGCCTGTCCTTTGCCTCAAAAGGATTGGGATACCTTGCTGCACTTTTTTTACTATTATCATTACTTGCTCATTACAAAATATCTTGCTATCAAACTACTCTATTACTTACCATTTCAGCACTTGCAGACATTACCTTGCTAAAAACCACTTGTCATTTCCTTCTGCTCCTCGTTGGGTTCGACACTCTTACTTATAGAAAAGAGCTACAATTGATCTCCTATACTTGTGGGTCATCAAGGCTATTTTCTGGCGCCGTTGTCGGGGAGTGAAGAGCCTTTGGTAAGTGGAATTTGGTAAGGAAACATTTATATAGTGTGCTGAAATTTATTGTCACTTGTTACTATGGAAAACAATCCTTTGAGGGGTTTGTTCGGGGTATCTTAACCTCGAATGGAACCACAATTAGCTACCCCTCAACCTACTGCACCTACTGAAAATATTGAATATGAAATTTCTTTGGGTATGGTAGAACAACCGCTAGCTAATCCTTATGCAGCAGATGGAGCCGAACATCCTAATATGCACTTGATATATGTGGAACAAATTTGTAGATTGTTTAAGCTTGCAGGTTTACCCGGAGATGAAGTTAATAACAAGGTTTTCCCTTTATCTTTGAAGGGAAAAGCATTGTCATAGTATAGGCTATGCGATGATATTGGATCTTGGAATCAGAATCGATTGAAATTGGAGTTTCACCAAAAAAATATCCTGTGCATCTAGTTCATCGTGATCGGAATTACATATATAATTTTTGGCCTCGTGAAGGAGAAAGAATCGCTCTAGCTTGGGGGAGGCTTAAGTCAATGTTATATTCATGCCCCAATTATGAGCTCTCAAGAGAAATTATTATCCCGAATTTTTATGCTCGGCTTTCTCATGATGAACAATCCATGCTCGATACTGATATGTCTCCAATGTATCTATAATTTTTGATTGTTCCATGCAATTATATTATCTGTTTTGGATGTTTTATATGCATTAATATGCTATTTTATATGATTTTTGGGACTATCCTATTAACCTAGACCCCAACGCCAGTTCCTATTTTCCCCCTTGTTTTAGAGTTTCGCAGAAAAGGAATACCAAATGGAATAAAACTTTCACAATAATTTTTCTTGGACCAAAAGACACCCAGGAGACTTGGAGTGCAAGTAAGAAGAGCCACGAGGCGGCCACAAGGGTGGATGGCGCGCCCATGGGGTAGGGCACGCCCATGACCTTGTGGGCCCCTGGGTGACCCCCTGACCTAGATCTTCCTCCTATATATTGTCAAATACTCTGAAATCTTCCAGGGGTGCCACGAAACCACTTTTCCACCGCCGCAACCTTTTGTACCCATGACATCCCATCTAGGGACCTTTTCGGTCATACTGCCGAAAGGGGATTCGATCACGAAGGGCTTCTACATCAACACCATTGCTTCTTCTCTCTCTTTTATTCTCAATACCATGTTCTCCTTGATGTTCTTGGACATCTATTCGATGTAATACTATTTTGTGGTGTGTTTGCCGAGATCCGATGAATTGCGGATTTATGATCATCTTATTTATGAATATTATTTGAATCTCCTCTGCATTCTTATATGCATGATTTGATATCTTTGCAAGTCTCTTCGAATTATTGGTTTGGTTTGGCCAACTAAATTGGTTTTTCTTGCAATGGGAGAAGTGCTTAGCTTTGGGTTCAATCTTGCGGTGCTCGATCCTAGTGACAGAAGGGGAAATGACACGTATTGTACTGTTGCCATCCAGGATAACAAGATGGGATTTTCATCATATTGCTTGAGTTAATCCCGCTACATCATGTCATCATACTTAATGCGTTGATACATCTCCAACGTATCTACTTCTTCTCACGCTTTTCCTCTTGTTTTGGACTCTAATTTGCATGATTTGAATGGAACTAACCCCAGACTGATGCTGTTTTCCGCAGAACTACCATGGTATTGTTTTTGTGTAGAAATAAAGAATGGAACCGTCGGTGGGAACGACACCTATGGGATCACAAGAATCGCTACTATGGTTAGCGGGGCGTGAGGTCGTGAGAAGAGCGGATCAAACAGATAGTACACAGTTTGTTTATCCGGGTTCAGGCCGCGAGGATGCGTAAAACCCTACTCCTGCTTTGGTGGATGTATATTCCTATTCTTGAGCTAGCTCTGGGGCATTAGGAGCTCCAAAAAAGCCGAATCCCCCTCCTGGTCGCCTTGGGCCTCCTTTTGTAGAAAAAGGGGTTGCCACAGTGGCACGCAGGAGGTGGAAAGGGTACAGTGATGTGAGGTTATCCCTTGCATTACATGACAAGGCGCATTTAATGCGTCTTGCTTAGGTGTCCTTGCTTTATCGGGGACGGGGGAGTAACCTGTCTTGTCCGTTGCCGCTCCTTCTTGTGTCGACACGCGCCCTGGCCAGTGATGCCTGTGATGCCATGTAGGTAGGCAGGCAGCTGAGGTGGCGCAGTGGAGGGTCTTCACGAAGATCTGCATGCCGCCACGTAGATGCGTGCCCAGCTGGTTGGGTCGGCAGCCGCATGTGTACGGTGGTGGAGGTTTAGTCGGCGTGGGCCTGATGGTGGCCCTGCGGATGTTCTTGGCAAGGGCCTTACCGGGGCGCCTGCTGTCATCCCCGGCAAGGCGCTTGCCGGGGGCCTTATGGTCTTCCTCGGCTGGGATCCCGCCAAGGGTCGTCATCTTCTATTGTACGTATCTGATCTTGAATGTCTTCACAAAGATCTGCATGCCACCACGGGGATGTCTCTCCAATCCTTGCCCCATGGGGGCAGTGGACTCAAGGGTGATTTGCTCCGTAGGCGTGGGGCGAGTTGCCACGGCAAGGGTCTTGCCGGGGTTGCTAAAACTGTCTCCCGGCAAGGATCTTGCCGGGGGAGTCCGCTTTGTCTCCTTTGTTCTTCGTGGTTTTGGCCTTGGCGTCGTCCTAGTTCCCTTGAGCTTCGGTCTTACCCTGGCTCACCTCCCTTGCCTTGCTTGGTGTGGTGGTGCCTGCGGCTCTGACTGCCCGTGCACAGTTATAGGGGTACAAAAAGTGCACCCCTCTTTTTGTACACTGACAGGAGCCCCCAGGCCTGGGCCACACATAAGCGCAACGCGTTGTTGGGTCAGTCCCAGAAACGGTGCACGAGCAGGTGGGGCGGTTTTTACCGCGGTAAGATTCTTCACGCGCTGCGCGACTCGCGCGCGTGGCGCAGCGTGGGGAGGTTGGCGTGACACGGGCAGCATGCGTGGGGTTGGTCTCTGCACACATGCGTCACGTCGTAGTAAAGGGGCGGTTCACGCCTTCCCCATTAATGGAGGGAGGCGTGGAGGCGCGGCTCATTTACTGAATGGGGCTGAGGCGCGGTCTTCAAGGCGTCCACTCCCCACGATCACGGGGTGGGGAGAGGTCGCCTCACCCATCCCCTCGGTTCTGCACGTCCTCCACGTGTCTCCCATGCGCTTGGGGTGGCAAACGGTGGAGGCGGGAAACCGGGCCGTCGCTGGTTGGGGCAGCGGGTCGGTCCTGGCTCCCTGCGCCTTCCGTATCTCGATTGGCCGAGCGGGGCGGCCGAGCCCCAACCCCGCTCCTTTATAAAGAGCGGGAGGGGGGATGGCGTCCCGCATTCTTTCATGTTCTTCTTCCTTCACCTTCTGCTCCTCCCTTCCATCCGTCATGGAGAGAGGGAATCCCGGTCCTTCAACAGTGGCGGCGAGGGTCGCCGCTCGACAACGCGTCCCTCCTTCTCCTGCGCCTGCGGTGGCAGAGCCAACCGTGAGGGGAAGGGGCGAGGCCGTGGGCGAGGCCGGGGCGCTCGGGGAAGAGGAGGACGGGGTGGCGCGCTGGCCTCGCCTCCGCCAGCAGCTCCCCCTCCAATGGAGGGCCATGTTGGGGATGACCCTTGTGAGTTCTTCGTCAGGCTATGCCGACCGCCGCGCCGCCACCTTCGTCTCCCGACTCCATTCGCGTGGGAGATGGAGCTGGATCCGCCGGAGTCATTGCGGCTGCACATGAGGGGCTGCGGGATCAGTGGCACGCGGGTCCGCGTCGACTTCCCCGCTCCTCACGTGATGTATCTTCGTCGAGGATGGAAGACATTTGCTCATATCCACAGCTTGACGGAGGGGCTCACTCTCCATTTTAAGTTGATGGAGGGTGGCCTTCTCTCCGTCAAGGTCTTCGAGCACTTTGGGACTCGTACAAGGTGTTGTGTGGAGAGCTCTTCTGATAGTGAAGACTCCTCCTCGGGCGGGAGTGACGAGGAGGACAGCGGCAGCGACGACGAGGGTGGTAGGCGGTAGGATGACGGGTCCGACTAGGTGTCGGGTGCCGCTCCGTGCGGCACCGGCGACCCCATCATCCGTGTCACCGGCTCCTTGAACTTCTCGGGGTCGTCTCCTCGGGCGGCTTGCGTTGGGAGGCTGCGGAAGAGGGAGAGGGCGGGAGGCAAGGCCGTCAAGTCAGAGTACGCGGGCACCGACACCTTCGACGCGTACTGACGTCCTGCCGCCTCATCTTCGAGCTCTGCTTCTGGCACCGCCATCACCACCCAGCCTTTGGATGGCCACCAAGATGTTCTCCCCGCGTCTTCTGCCACCCGTAGCTCGCCTAGGTGCTCCTTTTGCCCTTCTCGCCTCCTTGACCTGCCTCCTGAGGAGAGGGACAAGAAAGGGATTACAGGCACATTATCTCTTTTTAGTTTGTAAGCCTTCGGGCCTTTGTTGAATTTAAAACTTGTAATCCCTTCATTCATGTTTTTCATTCCCTACGGACTGTACCTGAGTGGAATGTTTTTAATGAAAAAGGGATGCTTGCTAGGTCATTTGTTTGCGGGTGGAACCCAGGACAAGGAGTAAATCCTTGATATCTCTAAGATAAACATTTTCTTGCAAGGCCACAGGCCTTGCCATCTCCCCACTTTGCTCAACCTTTCTCACGCCTTTGGCGGAGGCAGGGATGAGGCGGGTTCATGCTCCTTGTTTCATCCTTTCGCTGCCACGACTACGACCAAACTTGGTCCCAGGAACGAGCCCTAGGGCCTAGAGTTAGGGGAGCACGGTAGCTTAAGGAAAAACGAGGTTTCACATACCTCAGTCCATAATGGAATGCATGATAAGGGATGAAGAACTTATCTGAAGCTGCAGCCCCCGGCAACCCTGGTTTGCCGTGGGTGAATCTTTGCTCTTGCAGCCCCCGACAATACTGGCTTGCCGGGGCCTAGATGCTGGTTTGTTCCTTTTTTTTCTCCCCAAGTGGTTTGGCAAGGATATCTGTGTGTCCTGTGAACCAAAGAAGACAAAAGAAAGACAAAGAGACGCACACTCGACCTCTAAGCTAGGGGTTAGTCGCCGCTAAGCACTATCAACCCTAACCAAGGACGAGACTCGACCTAGCATGCATGCTATAACTTAGGGCGCCAGCGCTTCATTTATTTATGCTCAGGGTCTGCGCCTGGCTTTGTACAAAGGGTTACATGCGTCATCAGCAAGGCTCGTACAAAAGGTGGCTTGCCGGGGGGCCCGGCAAGCCGCGCCTCACGGGTAAAACTTGCGAAGATGCTCAATGTTCCAGGAGTTACTCACCGGAATGGCATCTTCGGTCTCCAGGCGGACTGCGCCGGGCCTGGTGACTCGTATTACCCGATAAGGGCCTTCCCACTTTGGCGTCAACTTGTTGGAATTCTTGGCCGATTGAACGCGCCGAAGAACAAGGGCGCCTTCCTCAAAGCTTCGGGCATGAACCTTGCAGCTATGGTAGCGGCGCAAGGCTTGCTGGTAGTGCGCTGCTCTCACATCCGCCCGAAGACAATCTTCCTCAAGGAGCGTTGCATCATCTTGCCGCAATTGCTCTTGCTCAAGCTCGTCATAAGTGAGTACTCGAGGTGACCCGTATATGAGTTCCATGGGGAGAACTGCTTTTGCCCCGTATACCAGGGCAAAGGGTGTCTGGCTGGTGGCTCGATTTGGTGTCATTCTGATTGACCAAAGAACCGCCAGCAATTCATCAATCCAGCGCCTTCCACTATTGTGTAGTCTGTCAAAGGTCTTTGTCCTCAGGCCTCGCAGTACTTCAGCATTTGCCCTCTCATCTTGACCATTGCTTCGTGGGTGAGCAACAGAAGCGAAACAGACCTTGCTGCCGAGGTCTTGAATATATTGCATGAAGGTGTGGCTTGTGAACTGCGTGCCGTTGTCGGTGATGACCCTATTGGGTACACCAAAATGGCACACCAGTCCTTTGAAGAACTTGACGACTGACTGTGCTGTGACCTTCCTCACTGCTTCCACTTCTGGCCACTTTGTAAACTTGTTGATTGCAACGTACAAGTACTCAAAGCCCCCGACAACGCGGGGGAAAGGGCCCAGTATGTCGAGCCCCCAGACCGAGAAAGGCCAGGAGAGAGGAATGGTTTGAAGGGCTTGAGCTGGCTGTTGAAGCTTCTTTGAATGGAAATGACACGCTTCACACCTGGTGACTAGTGTCGTCGCATCCTGGAGGGCGGTGGGCCAGAAGAAGCCTTGCCGAAACGCTTTGCCGGCAAGGGCCCTCGACCCTATGTGGGATCCACATACGCCTCCATGTATCTCCGCCAACAGCCCCAGTCCTTCCTCTCAAGGGATACACTTCAATTTCACACCATTCGGCCTCTTTCTGTACAGGACGTCATCGACGAACTGGTACATAGTAGAGCGACGGGCTACTTTTTCTGCTTCTTCCTGCTCCTCAGGAAGTTCCCCTGTTTGGAGGAATCGGATGGTATGCTGTGCCCACACTGGAGCCTGGGGCTCGACGGCGAGGACTAAAGGCATTTCCTCCGCTATAGGAGCGGTTGTCTTCACGGCAAGAGCTTGATGCTCCGTCGGAGCTAGCCGTCATGTGGCGGGCTCAGTGTCTCCGGCAACATCCTTGCCGGCGGCTTCGGGGAGCTCGGCGGGAAAGTACTTGCCGGGCCCTGATTTTCTCCTCTTGTTCTGCTCTGTTGATGGATCAATGGTTGGCTGAGTTAGCCGAAGCACAAAGGTACCTGGTTCCACAGGTAGCTTGAGGGCAGCGCGTTTTGACAGGTAATCAGCGATGTCATTCTCCGCTCGGGGAACGTGTTCTGCCTGTATACCGTCAAAATGCTCTTCCAGCTTTCTCACTTCATCGACGTAGGCCTTCATCAACGGGCTCTGGTAATCCTTGTTGACTTGCTTGACGACAAGTTGCGAGTTGCCCCTGACGACGAGTTTCTTGATTCCGAGGTCCACCGCGATCCTAAGCCCAGCAAGCAGCCCTTCGTACTCAGCCGTATTGTTTGTTGACACCTCCCCGGGGAAGTGCATCTGGATCACGTACTTGAGGTGCTCTCCGCTGGGCGCGACAAGCAGTACGCCAGCCCCGGCGCCCTCTAAGGAGAAAGCTCCATCAAAGTACATGATCCAGTCGCAACTTGCCTCCTTGCCGGGGAGAGCAGTCTCTTGGGCTTCTTCGTCACGCGTCGCGGTCCATTCTGCAACGAACTCCGCCAGGACTCGGCTTTGAATCGTCGAGGTACTCTCAAACTTGAGGCCAAAGCTGGACAGTTCCAGTGCCCACTCTACGATTCTTCCTGTTGCGTCTGGATTGTGCAATATCCGTGGCAGAGGGAGGCGAGTGACGACAGTGCTTTCGTGCGCCTGGAAGTAGTGACGCAGCTTCCTCGAGGCCATAAGAAGGCCGAAGAGCAGTTTCTGCACACCGGAGTACCTTGATCTAGCCCCCTGCAGGAGGGAACTAACAAAGTAGACCGGGTGCTGCATCATTTTCTTCTTCGGCGGCACTCCAACTGGCTGTGTTGTCTCTTCATCGGTGGCATCGGGCTCTGTCACTGCCATTACCTCGTCATCAATTTCTCTCTGCGCCACTAGTGCGGCGCTGACCACCTGGTTCGTTGCCACCAAGTATAGCAGCAACGGTTCCCGTGGCCTAGGCGCAACTAGTATTGGCGCGGAGGAGAGGTACCTCTTCAAATCTTGCAATGCTGCTTCGGCTTCTGGTGTCCACTCCATCGGGCCCGCCTTTTTCAAAATCTTGAAAAAGGGAAGGGCGCGCTCGGCGGACATGGAAATGAACCTGCTCATGGCGGCAACGCAACCAGCAAGCCGACGCACATCCTTGACTCGCTTGGGTGCTTCAATCTGCTCTATAGCTTTGATCTTGTCCGGATTGGCCTCTATCCTGCGCTGCGACACAAAGAACCCGAGAAGCTTGCCGGACGGGACGCCGAAGACGCACTTCTCAGGGTTCAGCTTGAGATTGATCTTGCGTAGGTTTGCAAATGTTTCTTATAAATCCGGTATGAGGGTTGCCCTGTTCTTGGTTTTGACCACTATATCATCCATATAAGCTTCCATATTTCTATGGAGCTGGGGTAAAAAACCAATCTGGACCGCCCTTGCAAACGTTGAACCAACACTCTTCAACCCGAAAGGCATCCGTATGAAACAATACGTACCACATGGGGTGATGAATGCCGTTTTCTCTTCGTCTTCTCTTGTCATGAAGATCTGGTGGTAGCCGGAGTAGGCATCGAGGAATGACAATAGATCACACCCAGCCGTGGAGTCAACAATCTGGTCGATGCGCGGCAACGGGAAGGGATCTTTGGGACAAGCCTTATTGATATCTGTGTAATCAATACACAACCTTCACTTCCCATTTGCCTTGCGCACTACCACTGGATTGGCCAACCACGTTGGATGGAGCACTCCTCTTACCAAACCCGCTGCTTCCAGTTTCCGGATCTCCTTTGTGATGAACTCTTGTCGTTCCAAGGCTTGCTTTCTGACCTTCTGCTTGACGGGCCGCGCATGAGGAAAAATAGCAAGGTGGTGCTCAATCACCTCCCTGGGAATGCTGGGGATGTCGGATGCTTGCCATGCAAACACATCGACATTCGCCCGCAGGAAGGTGACGAGCGCGTCTTCCTATTTGTCGTCAAGGGTGGAGCTTATGGTAAAAGCCCCTCCCATGCCGTCCTCCTTGACAGAAACCTTCTTGGTTCCCGGTGGTGTGGCCCTGGACTTCTTGTTTCTGTCGGTGGAGCTCTCTGGCATGTCCTCGATGGGAGCGCTACACTCCGAAGAGGTGTGCTTGCCGGAGTGGGTGCCTGAGGTCTCACCGGTCTTCTTCTTTTTCCTTCCCGGGGCTCCAGCGGCAGGAGCAAGCGCCTTAGCAGTGGCGGCTGCTGCAAATGCTTGTTGGTAGAGTTGGTCAGCGCAAATTAGCACATCCTTCTTTTCTGATGGGACGGTGATGATCGTCACAGGCCCCGGCATCTTCAGGGTGTTGTAGGCGTAATGTGACGCCGCCATGAACTTGGCTAGCGCTGGGCGGCCAAGCTCGCTACAGTTTAGTCAGTAGTTCTGTCCCTTTGTTCGGTGAACAAGTTCTGAATCCCGTTGTAAGGCAAGGGGATCTTGGCAACGTTGAACACAATCCTTTCTGTCCTGTAGTTCAGATCACTCCCAAAAGTCACGGGCAACGTGATCTTTCCCTTTGGTTGACTTCTTCCCAGGTTGACCCCCTAAAACGTGCCCGTCTCTTCGAGGTCTTCATCAGGAATCTGCAGTTTCTCGATCACGGCAAGCGAGATTAAGTTCAGACCGGCCCCGCCATCGACTAGCATCTTTGTCACCTTGAGGTTGCGTATTGTTGGTGAAACCAACAATGGCAAGCACCCGATTGCAGTAGTGCGATCAGGGTGATCCTCAATGTCAAAAATGATAGGTGTGCCGGACCACTTTAGCGGCCTTTGGGCATCAAACGACGGCTCTGCCGCTGTAATCTCCCGTGCCTACTGTTTAAGCTGGCGGTGAGAGGTATGCAGCGAGGTGCCGCCATCGACGCACATGGCCTCTATAGCTTTATGAAATTCTTGGTCACCAGACTCATCGTCCTCTTCGTGATCATCGTCTTCTGGCTTTTTGTCACGGCCCCGGGCGGGCCTCTCCTGCTGTTTATCTTTGCCGCGACAGCCCGCCTGGCCGTCATGCTTCTTGCCGGACCCTTCAGAACCGTCCTGGCCTTTCTCCTTGTCCCACCTCTCATATTCAGCCCTCTGCTTCTCAGCAAGGAGCTCAACCTGTCGGCAGTTCTGGAGATCATGGCCTTTGGTGCGATGGATCTTGCAGTATTGCTTGTCGAAGTTTCCTGTCTTCTCGGCAGGCGACACATCCGGCAATTTCCTTGCCGGGGTCATCTGCCTTGGTTTTCTTGGCAGAGCTGGCATCGTCAGATCCCTCAACGGCAAGCACGGCTTTACCTTTGCGCTTCCTATTGCGGCGCCGGCCTTTCTTTGCCGGGGCGGCAGTATCCTCATCTGAGGAGTCGGTTTCCACGTCGGCATCTTCGCCGGGGTACTTCCTTCCCTCTTCAGCCTGGGCACATATGTCAGCAAGAACATAGAGTTCTGCCACGTCTTTCACCTTGTTCATTGCCAGCTCTTCGCGCATCTTGCGGTTACGCACGTTCTGATGGAGCGCGCTGATGATGGCGTTAGGGTGAACATCAGGGATATTGTACTGTACCCGGCTGAACCTCTGTATATACTTGCGCAGACTCTCGCCTCCCTTCTGGGGAATGACGTGCAGGTCGCTTGCTTGGCCATGGGCTTGGTGGCCTCCAGTAAAGGCGCCAACAAACTCATGGCACAAATCCGACCAGGAGGAAATAGAGTCTACCAACAAGTGCATCAACCACGACATGTCATTAGGTTTAAGAGCCAATGCAAAGTAATTCGCAAGCACCTTATCATCGCGGACTCCGGCAGCTTGCATCGCGATGGTGTAGATGCTGAGGAACTCAGATGGGTGGGCCTTGCCGTTGTACTTCTCGCCAACGTCAGGTTTGAAGGTGTGGCGAGTGGGCCACTGGAACTGCCGCAGCTCATGGGTAAAAGCCGAACAGCCTACCTCGTAAGGTAGGCCTCCAGGGCTCTCCGGGGCCGGGTGGTTCGCAGCAGGCCCTGCTCGTCTGTCTGACTGGTGGCGCGCTCCGCGCCGGCGCTCGATAGTGGTTCGAGTGTCTTCATGGGCTCATTCTCGAAGAACTTGGCGCTGGTCACAGTGGGTCCGTGGGTCAGACAACTCTATGGAAATGTCGTCGCCCGTGACATCGCGACGAGCCGATGTCCGCGGTATCGGATGGGGAAGAGGTGAATGCACCGTGGTTGTCGCGCCGCCGGCCTTTCCGCCACTGGTGCGTGGGACTCCATCGGAGCATCGACCCGGGGGGCCCACCGGACTTGGTTCGTCTTTGTTGGCCACCGCAACAAGGCTTCGAATAGTGGCTCTCCATTCGTCGAGTTTCCCCGTAGTGGGAGGAAAGTCGAGGAGCAACTGCGCGCGCGACAGGGCCTCTGCTGGCGTCGGTGGCAGCGGAACTTGCACGGATCGCGACGCGCTTCGACTTCTGACCATGTCAGAAGGAGCTCTATCACGACCCCGCGGTTGCATGCCGTTGTCACTAGTGCTTCGGCGAGCGGGCAGGTCTTCTACGTCCCGGGAGTGGCGCTCGGGGCTCTTCCCGCGCCGACGCCCAGGATCTTCGGTGTGATGACGCCGTTCATCGTGCACTGCCTGGGAGGAGCGCGCTGTTGGCGCCGGCGTGGGAGTCTTGGAGGCCCTTGCGTCGCCTTCGGGTGGGGCGGCGATGACCTTGGAAGGCCCCGCTCCACCCGCGGAGGGCCTGGCTCCGCCTTTGTATTTGGCGATGTGTGGCCCATTACCAGGCGCACAAACATCGCCGCCTCCCAAACTCCGGCTGCTGGGATGATGTTGGTGTTCACGAGCAGCGCCCCGGGTCCTTTCTGCGACCGGTCCGCTGCTCGCCCGCGTCGGGACGGGCTGTCCGGCTTCCGACTAGCCAACCGCCACCGTCGTCTTCTTCTTGGGCGCCATGATGATGAAGAAGCGTCGAACTAACTGCTAAAGCCGATTCTCACAACTGCGCCCCCTACCTGGCGCGCCAAAGATGTCGGTGGGAACGACACCTATGGGATCACAAGAATCCGTACTACGGTTAGCGAGGCGCGGGGTCGTGAGAAGAACGGATCAAACAGATGGTACACAGTTTGTTTATCCAGGTTCGGGCCGCGAGGATGCGTAAAACCCTACTCCTGCTTTGGTGGATGTATATTCCTGTTCTTGAGCTAGCTCTGGGGCATTAGGAGCTCCAAAAAAAAAGCCGAATCCCCCTCCTGGTCGCCTCGTGCCTCCTCTTGTAGAAAAAGGGGTTGCCACAGTGGCACGCAGGAGGTGGAAAGGGTGCAGTGATGCAAGGTTATCCCTCACATTACATGACAAGGCGCATTTAATGTGTCTTGCTTAGGTGTCCTTGCTTTATCGGGGACGGGGGAGAAACCTGTCTCGTCCGTCGCCGCTCCTTCTTGTGTCGACACGCGCCCTGGCCAGCAATGCTTGTGATGCCATGTAGGTAGGCAGGTAGCTGAGGTGGCGCAATGGAGGGTCTTCACGAAGATCTGCATGCCGCCACATAGGTGTCTGCCCAGCTGGTTGGGTCAGCAGCCGCATGCGTACGGTGGTGGAGGTTTAGTCGGCGTGGGCCTGATGGTGGCCCTGCGGATGTTCTTGGCAATGGCCTTGCCAGGGCCCCGACAAGGGTCTTGCCGGGGCGCCTGCTGTCATCCCTGGCAAGGCGCTTGCCGGGGGCCTTGTGGTCTTCCTCGGCTGGGATCCCGCCAAGGGTCGTCATCTTCTATTGTATGTATCTGATCTTGAATGTCTTCACAAAGATCTGCATGCCACCACAGGGATGTCTCCCGAATCCTTGCCCCATGGGGGCAGTGGACTCAAGGGTGATTTGCTCCGTAGGCGTGGGGCGAGTTGCCACGGCAAGGGTCTTGCCGGGGTTGCTAAAACTGTCTCCCGACAAGGATCTTGCCGGGGGAGTCCGCTTCGTCTCCTTTGTTCTTCGTGGTTTTGGCCTTGGCGTCGTCCTAGTTCCCTTGAGCTTCGGTCTTACCCTGGCTCACCTCCCTTGCCTTGCTTGGTGTGGTGGTGCCCGCGGCTCTGACTGCCCGTGCACAGTTATAGGGGTACAAAAAGTGCACCCCTCTTTTTGTACACCGACAGGAACGGAACTTTTTGAGAATTTTTTAATACCAATAATAAGAATTTCTGGAGCCAAGATCTGCTGGAGAGGGGCACCTGGGGGGGAACAACCCACCAGGGCGCGCCCCCCTCTCCTGGTGCGCCCAGGTGGGTTGTACCCACCTGGTGGCCCCGCTGATGACCCCCTGATACTATAAATTCACATGTTTGCAGAAAAAAATCAGGAAGAAAGAATTATCGCGATCCACGAGACGGAGCCGCCTCCAAGCCCTGTTCTTCCTCGGGAGGGCAAATCTGGAGTCCGTTTGGGGCTCCGGAGAGGGGGATCTTTGATCTTCGTCATCACCAACCTATCTCCATCCCCAATTCCATGATGCTCTCCACCGGGAGTGAGTAATTCCTTCGTAGGCTCGCTGGTCAGTGAGGAGTTGGATGAGATTCATCATGTAATCGAGTTAGTTTTCTGAGGGCTTGATCCCTAGTATCCACTATGTTCTTAGATTGATGTTGTTGTGACTTTGCCATGCTTAATGCTTGTCACTTTGGGCCTAGGCGCCATGATTTCAGATCTGAACCATTTATGAATTCATCATTATATCCATGTTTTTGATTCGATCTTGCAAGTTATAGTCACCTACTACGGTTATGATCCGGCAACCCTGGAGTGACAACAACCAGGCCCACTCCCGATGATGACCGTAGTTTGAGGAGTACATGTATTCACTATGTGTTAATGCTTTGTTCCAGTTCTCTATTAAAAGGATGCCTTAATATCCCTTAGTTCCCAATATGGACCCCGCTGCGATGGGAGGGTAGGACAAAAGATGTCATGCAAGTTCTTTTAATAAAGCACACATGACTACTGAATACATGCCTACATTATATCGATGTACTGGAGCTAGTGCCATATCGCTCTAGGTTATAACTGTATCATGATGAATATCATCCAACAAGTCACCGATCCAATGCCTACGAATTTATCTTATATTGTTTCTGCTAAGTTACTATTGCTATCATCACTGTTACACTTGCTACAAACTACTGCTATCACTGTTACTGTTACCGTTGCTATTGTCACTACTATCAAAACTATCAAACTACTTTGCTACTAATCACTTTGCTGCAGATAATTAATCTCCAGGTGTAGTTGAATTGACAACTCAGTTGGTAATACCTTCAAATATTCTTTGGCTCCCCTTGTGTCGAATCTATAAATTTGGGTTGAATACTCTACCCTCAAAAACTGTTGCGATCCCCTATACTTGTGGGTTATCAATACCTTTTTCTGGCGCCGTTGCCGGGTAGCATAGCTATATTTGTTGAGTCACTTGGGATTATTAACATATTATCATTATGAAGAATCTAAAGGATCCAAAGACTAAGATTTATCCCTCTAAGACAAGGGGAGGTAAGGAACTGCCATCCAGTTCTGCTTTAGATTCACCTTCTGTTATGAGTAAATTTGCAACACCACCACATCCTATAAATTCTGATATGTCTCAAGTTATTGATGATGCTACTTCTAGTATGAATGATGCTAGTACCTTGCTTGATAATGATAATGTTCCACTTGGTGAATTTCTTGATAAACAAATTGCTAGAGTTATACAACATGATGTTGTTGAATCTGATGATGAGGTTGAAACTGAAACTCCTGAAACACCTACTAGAACTAGCCTTCCTAGATATGAAATGCATAAGATACCGGAAGGTTATGTTATGAGTGAAGAAGCAACTAGAGATATTCTTGCTTGCAATGATAGAGATGATCTTGATAAATTACTATGCTGGTATAAAGAAAAATCTTTGAATGCTAGAATGAAACGTGATCCTAAGTTTGCTACTTCACTTATCTGTATTGCTGATAAGGATTATGAATTCTCTGCCGACCCAGAGTTAATTACTTTGGTTGAATCTGATAATTCCCATGGTTATGAAACTGAAACTGTTGTGGCACATCTTACTAAGTTGAATGACATAGCCACCCTTTTTACTCAATATGAGAAAACTCGTTATTACTTTATTCTCAAATTATTTCCTTTCTCATAAAATGGTGATGCTAAAGCTTGGTACAATACTCTTGCTCCTGGTTGTGTGCGTAGTCCCCAGGATATGGTTTATTACTTCTCTGAAAAATATTTTCCTGCTCATATGGAACAAGCTGCCTTACAGGAAATATTTAACTTTGTGCAAACTAAAGAAGAGAGTCTACCACAAGCTTGGGGGAGGCTTTGCTAGTTACTTAATGCTTTGCCTGATCATCCTCTTAAGAAAAATGAAATAATTGATATCTTCAATAATGGACTAACCGGTGCTTCTAGGGACTTCCTAGATAGTTGTGCTAGTTGTGTTTTCAGGGAACGAACTATTGCTCAAGCTAAATAATTATTGAATAACATATTGAAAAATTATGATGATTGGACTATTCCTAAACCACCGCCTAAACCCACTCCAAAGAAGAGGGGTATATTATATCTCAGTCCCAAAGATATGCAAGAGGAAAAGATATCTATGAAGGAAAAAGGTATTAAAGCTGAGGATGTTAAAAATTTACCTCCTATTGAAGAAATACATGGGTTTAATACACCACCAATGCCTAAGGTGGTAGAGGTAAATTCTCTTATGAAGTTTAATGAAAATGATAATCCTCACAATATGCATGCTAGTCAATGCCTTTATGAGTTTGAAAACTATATAGAAAACAAGATCACTTCAATGCAAATGTTATGAAACAATTGAAATACAATTCTGATATGATTGCTCACTTGAGTGACTTGTTATTTAGAATATCAAATGATGTTAGAGGTGTTTGAAAACATGCTTCTATGGTTCAAACTCAGTTAGAACAAGTTGCTAAACCACAAAGAGAATTGCTTGATGAAATGGATAATAATATGCATGACTTTGCTATTAGAGTTGCAACTAGAGGAGGTAAAATGACTCAGGAACCACTTTATCCTGAGGGATACCCAAAAATAATTGAACAAGATTCACAAAGAGCTAACACTAGTGCACCTAGTCCTTCTAGAAAGAAAAAGAAAAATGATAGGACTTTGCACACTTCTAGTGAACCTGAAATAGAGTAAAAAGATAATGATGAGGTTCATGAAGACTCTCAACCAATCAATGATAAGGAACCATATAATGATGTTGAGATAGAACCACTTGTTGATCTTGATAACCTACAACCTAAAAATAAAAGGTATGATAAAAGAGACTTTGTGGCTAGAAAACACAGTAAAGAAAGAGAACCGTGGGTTCAAAAAGCTACGCCTTTTCCACCCAAGTCAACTAAAAAGAATGATGAAGAAGAATTTGAACACTTTGCTAAAATGCTGAGGCCAGTCTTTCTGCGCACTCGCTTGACTGATATCTTGAAAATGCCTCCTTATGCAAAGTATATGAAAGACATCATCACAAATAAGAGAAAAATACCAGAAGCTAAAATCTCCACTATGGTTGTAATTATACTTTTAAAGATGGAGTACCTAAAAAACTTGGAGATCCGAGAATACCAACTATACCTTGCTTTATCAAAAAGAATTATGTGAAAACTGCTTTGTGTGATTTAGGAGCTGGTGTTAGTGTTATGCCTTTCTCTTTATATAAAAGACTTGACTTGAATAAACTCACACCTACTAAAATATCTTTGCAAATGGCTGACAAATCAACTGCCATACCTATCGGTATCTGTGAGGATGTGCCCGTTGTTGTTGCTAATGTTACTATTTTGACTAACTTTGTTATACTTGAGATGCCCGAGGACGACAACATGTCGATTATACTTGGTAGACCCTTCTTGAATACTGCAGGGACTGTTATTGATTGCAATAAAAGCAAGGTCACTTTTCATATTAATGGTAATGAGCATACGGTGCACTTTCCGAAGAAACAATTCCAAGTGAATGGTATTAATGTTATTGAAAAATCTCCGACAATCACTATTGGAAGTTTTCAAATACCTCTACCTACTATCAAAAAGAAATATGAAATGCTTATTGTTGGGGAAATGCATATCTCCATTGAGGTAACTTAGTGATTTTCGAAGTTCTTCGGTTTCATGTGAATCAAAAGTGGTTGTTAATAAGACTTGATCAACCTTATTAATGGATCATTTTTGAACGGTATGAAGTTGCTGAATTTAGTAAGCACTACTTTCTGTCCCTACCTTTTATTTTCTATTTTTATTTGTTAAATAAAATAAAATGCCATGTTTTGTCTGTTTTCTGAGTTTCCCGTGCAATAGAAAATGACCCAATAATAAAAGTTCTCAGAATGCCTTGAAAATTTTATATGAATTTTTTCTAAATATTTAAGGATTTTTAGTGCAAAAATAACCAGAGGGGGGTGCACCAGGTGGGCACAACCCACCTGGGCGTGCCAGCACCCCCTGGCGCGCCCTAGGGGGTTGTGGTCCCCGTGTGGGCCCCCTCACTTATCTCTTCGTCCCACATTGTCACCTACCTCCAAAAAAATCACTCACCCTCTCTCTCTCCCGAGTTCTTGCTCATTTTGCTGCCAAATTCGATCTCTTTGCTCGAAGCTCCATTTCCGAAACTGTTTAGGGAGATTGTTGCTTGGTATGTGACTCCACCATTTTTCCAATTAGTTTTTGTTTTAGTGGTTTATATACTTTTAATAATTAGCTACTCTTGGTGCTGTTGTAGATGTGCTTGCATGTTGAATTCTTAGTGTTCTAAGTAGTTTGAAGCTTGCTATGGCCTCTATGCATTCCTATGAGTAGTTGCTATCAATCTTACAAAGTTTTGTTGAAAATTTTTGTCACTCTAAAATTTTTATTTTCAGAAAATTGTATGCGGACATGATGAACCTATTTGGAAGGAGTTCTTCGAGGAGACGATCCTCGGGGGCTTCCTCTAGTGGCAGTTCTGCCCGCCGATCTTACGTTGAACCAAGTGAAAGTTCCGCGCGAGATGCAGCCACCAAAACATGCTTATGGCCTTGCGATGAATATATGATGCAAGTGGGCATTAAGGAGGAATTTGAGCAATATGTTCACAATGCCGGCCTCGTTCCCTACCTATCAGATAAGTGTGCACAACACCATCTTCTCACTAAATCATTTGTCAAAGGATTTAAATATTTTCCACGTGAGTCTAGAGTGTCGTTTATGCTTTATGATGAACCATATACCATTTCACTGGAGAACTTTGCTCACCATTGCAAACTTCCATTTTGGGGTTCGCTTGATGAGCCACCAAAGGCTGAGTATGAGTCTTTCTTGACTAGCCTTTGCTACGGTGAAAATAGGGGAGTGAGACAAGGAAGAATAAAGAGCATTCACTTTCCCGCAATTCAGTACCTTGCATTATTTAACGGGAAATGCATAGTAGGCAAGCAAGACTGTAGCATACTTTGTTCGTCGGACTTGAGCCTGATTCACACAGCTCTCACTGGTGAAAGGAATTATAACTTTGGAGCGATTATTGCACGTAGACTTCAGAATAACGCCAAAAGTGGCTGGTTCTATGGTGGAATTTATGCCACACATTTAGCACGAGGACTGGGTGTTTCACCTTTGCCCTTTGACTCTATCCTACCCACCCGATATTTAGATTTTGATGCTCTAAAAGAGCATAAGATTCTCTCGGGAAGGGCTGATAACTTCACTTATAATTTGTTGTTTAACCAATCACATGTTGTGGACACATATTTGCCTGTGCTTGCTCTCTTTGATTATCACAACAAGGAAAGATATTTTGTTCTTGAGAGCGAGGCCCGAGCTCACAACGCAACAGTGTTGGCAACACGATGTGCTGAGGCCTTCGCACCTAGAGCCTTCGTGAGCTACCATGCCGACTACTACCCTCCACGCTACTGATTCACTACCAACTTAGACCAAAAGCCTAAGCTTGGGGGAGTACGTGTTTCTCACCGACTTTATATTCATGCTCACATATCATTCTATCTGTCGGTGTTCACACTTTTTCATTGTATTATCCATGCTTAGATTTACATTTCTTGCTTTCTTCTTGTGTGTTTGAAAAACTTTAGAAAAATCAAAATAATTAGTTGTAGTAATTTACTTTCTATGCATGTTTAGTAGTAGTACTAAAAAGAAAATCCAAAAATATTTTTGTGTTCTTCTTTTGCTTTTTGGGAGCTTTCCCGTGTAAATAGTTTTTCTCGTTTTTGTTTAATTGCTGAAGAAAACCAAAAACTCCAAAATTATTTTAGTATGTTTCTCTGAAATTATTTTCTTTTTATTAGAGTTGTACCAAGGAGAAGACCATGATGAAAATGTTGAGTGGCTCTCATATGAATAACCGTTGAACTAATTAGAGCCCATTTTACCTTGTCTTCTCCTGTTGAATAAAATGTTTGCAGATTCCAGCTTAGTCCATGGCACTCTCGCACTATTATTATTTTCATATCATTCGGTCGTGCAAGTGAAAGGCAATAATGACGCTATTCGATGAGCTGGCCGTGGCAAAGAGAAACTGGTATGAACTCGACTTGTCTTGTCTGTGTAAATATGTTTAACCTAGTGCCCATGATTTAGCCCGTTATGATTAAACATGTTTGCAATGACAATTAGAGATTATAGTTTTTCATGCCATGCATAAGTAGCTGGGAGTGCATAATGATTTATCTTGGATATCAACATAGAGTTAAAATGATTATGATGTAGTATGATGATATGGTATCCTCCTCTGAATGTTCGAGTGGCTTGACTTGGTACATGTACATGCATGTAGTTGAATCAAAACCAACATAGCCTCTATAATATTTATGTTCATGGTGTTCATATCCTACTCATGCTAGTGTCCAATGTTACTTATGCATAATGCTTGGTTATGATCTTTGTTGCTCTCTAGCTGGCCGCTTCCCAATCTTAAATTGCTAGCCTTCGCCTGTACTAAGTGGGAATTCTTCTTGTACATCAAAAACCTTGAACCCAAAGTTATTCCAGATGAGTCCACCATACCTACCTATATACGGTATTAGCCAGCCATCCTAAGTAAATTTTCATGTGCCACCTCTAAAAACTTCTAAAAATTATCCTTTTTGTGTGCCTACATCGTTCATGGAACGACAGGAGGTGGTCGATATCTTCCGTGCTAAGCATGTTATCCTCAGGTCTAGTGTTTATTCACTTGTCATCGCACGAGGAAATGGGCGGTAATAGGGATGCCCAGTCCCAAACTGCAAACATATAAAAAGAGTTCATCTCTTGAATAATCAAACAAAAACTCCCAATGGAGTCAAAACCTTTACTTTCCGCTCGGGGACCGCCACTAGCATGCTTAACATGGAAGATGTTGATAACTGATAGTCGTGAAGTGAATAAGAAGGGTGCATATCTCAAAATACCATTTATCTTTGTTTCAAAAATTGAGCTCTGGCACCTCTGCAAATCACTGCTTCCCTCTGCAAAGGGACTTTCTATTTACTTTTATGTTGTGTCATCACCTTCTATAAATAAGTGCCAGAAACTGAGTAGAGCACAACAGTCATGATTTATGCATTGTGTATAGCTAATGTTGGGTGCATCATGACTGGATCTTTTCTACCATGAATTACAATGTTTAGTCGCTGCTTGAACTTCGGAGGTGCTCTGCATTTATGTTTTGCGGTCTCAGAAAGGGCTAGCGAGATACCATTATTGTCATATTATATCATGGTTGTTTTGACAACGTGTTGCTATTTGAGATATCTTATTATTGCTCGCTAGCTGATTATGTCATTGATATGAATCATTATAATGTTTAGGAGTTATTGTCGACATGGTTAGTTATAATGTTGGCTAGAAACCTGGGTGCTGTTTAAGCTTATTTATGCAAACAAGTGCAAAAGAGTTCGTAAAAGTTTTTCTTTCTCACTTTTAGTTTATCAACTGAATTGACAAGCAAAGGTTTAAGCTTGGGGGAGTTGATACGTCTCCAACGTATCTACTTTTTCTCATGCTTTTCCTCTTGTTTTGGACTCTAATTTGCATGTATTGAATGGAACTAACCCCGGACTGATGCTGTTTTCAGGAAAACTACCATGATGTTGTTTTTGTGCAGAAATAAAAGTTCTCGGAATGGAACGAAACTTTTTGAGGATTTTTATTCCAGTAATAAGATTTTTTGGAGCCAAGACCTACCGGAGAGGGGCACCTGGGTGGGCACAACCCACCAGGGCGTGCCCCCCTCTCTTGGCGCGCCTAGGATGGTTATACCCACCTGGTGGCCCCGCTGATGACCCCCTGATACAATAAATTCACATATTTCCAGAAAAAAACATGGATAAAGAATTATCGGGATCCACGAGGCGGAGCCGCCGCCAAGCCATGTTCTTCCTCGGGAGGGCAGATCTGGAGTCCGTTTGGGGCTCCGGAGAGGGGGATCTTCGATCTTCGTCATCACCAACCTATCTCCATCGCCAATTCCATGATGCTCCCCACCGGGGGTGAGTAATTCCTTCATAGGATCGCTGGTCGGTGAGGAGTTGGATGAGATTCATCATGTAATTGAGTTAGTTTTGTTAGGGCTTGATCCCTAGTATCCACTATGTTCATAGATTGATGTTGTTATGACTTTGCCATGCTTAATGCTTGTCACTTTGGGCCCGGTGCCATGATTTCAGATCTGAACCGTTTATGACTTCATTGTTATATCCATGTTTTAGATCCGATCTTGCAACTTATAGTCACCTACTACGGTTATGATCCGGCAACCCTGGAGTGACAGCAATCGGGCCCACTCCTGGTGATGACCGTAGTTTGAGGAGTTCATGTATTCCCTATGTGTTAATGCTTTGTTCCGGTTCTCTATTAAAAGGAGGCCTTAATATCCCTTAGTTTCCATATGGACCCCGCTGCCACGGGAGGGTAGGACAAAAGATGTCATGCAAGTTCTTTTAATAAAGCACGTACGATTGTTCACGGAATACATGCCTACATTATATCAATGAACTGGAGCTAGTGCCGTATTGCTCTAGGTTATAACTGTCTCATGATGAATATCATCCAACAAGTCACCGATCCGATGCCTACAACTTTATCTTATACTGTTTTTGCTAAGTTACTATTGCTATCATCACTGTTACACTTGCTACAAACTACTGCTATCACTGTTACTATTACCGTTGCTACTGTCACTACTATCAAAACTATCAAATTACTTTGCTACTGATCACTTTCCCGCCGATAATTAATCTCCAGGTGTGGTTGAATAGACAACTCAGCTGCTAATACCTTCAAATATTCTTTGGCTCCCCTTGTGTCGAATCTATAAATTTGGGTTGAATACTCTACCCTTGAAAACTGTTGCGATCCCCTATACTTGTGGTTATCATGCGTTACTCTGTTCTTATGAACTTAATACTCTAGATGCAGGCAGGAGTCGGTCGATCGATCTGTGGAGTAATAGTAGTAGATTGAGAATCGTTTTGGTCTACTTGACACGGACGTGATGCCTATATTCATGATCATTGCCTTAGATATTGTCATAACTATGCACTTTTCTATCAATTGCTCGGCAGTAATTTGTTCATCCACCATAATTATTTATATCTTGAGAGAAGCCTCTAGTGAAACCTATGGCCCCCGGGTCTATTTTCCATCATATAAGTTTCCGATCTACAATTTTAGTTTCCGATTTACTTTCTTTTGCAATCTTTTACTTTCCTTTCCATAAACTAAAAATATTACTTTACCGTTTACCTATCTATATCAGATCTTAGTTTGCAAATAACCATGAAGGGTGCTACCTCTTGAGCACTGCGTTGGTTTTCCCTGAAGAGGAAGGGATGATGCAGCAAAGTCGCGTAAGTATTTCCCTCAGTTTTTGAGAACCAAGGTATCAATCCAGTAGGAGGTGATGTGCGAGTCCCTCGTACCTGCACAAAACAAATAAATCCTCGCAACCAACACGATAAGGGGTTGTCAATCCCTACACGGCCACTTACGAGAGTGAGATCTGATAGATATGATAAGATAATATTTTTGGTATTTTTATGATAAAGATGCAAAGTAAAATAAAAGCAAAGTAAAAGCAAAAGGAAATAACTAAGTATTGGTAGATTAATATGATGAAGATAGACCCGGGGGCCATAGGTTTCACTAGTGGCTTCTCTCGAGAGCATAAGTATTCTACGGTGGGTGAACAAATTACTGTTGAGCAACGTACAGAATTGAGCATAGTTATGAGAATATCTAGGTATGATCATGTATATAGGCATCACGTTCGAGACAAGTAGAGCGACTCCTACCTGCATCTACTACTATTACTCCACTCATCGACCGCTATCCAGCATGCATCTAGAGTATTAAGTTAATGAAAACAGAGTAACGTGTTAAGCAAGATGACATGACGTAGAGGGATAAACTCATGCAATATGATGAAAACCCCATCTTGTTATCCTCGATGGCAACAATAAAATACGTGCCTTGCTGCCCCTACTGTCACTGGGAAAGGACACCACAAGATTGAACCCAAAGCTAAGCACTTCTCCCATTGCAAGAAAGATCAATCTAGTAGGCCAAACCAAACTGATAATTCGAAGAGACTTGCAAAGATAACCAGTCATACATAAAACAATTCAGAGAAGATTCAAATATTGTTCATAGATAGACTTGATCATAAACCCACAATTCATCGGTCTCAACAAACACACCGCAAAAAGAAGATTACATTGAATAGATCTCCACAAGAGAGGGGGAGAACATTGTATTGAGATCCAAACAGAGAAAATAAGCCATCTAGCTACTAACTATGGACCCGTAGGTCTGAGGTAAACTACTCACACTTCATTGGAGGGGCTATGGTGTTGATGTAGAAGCCCTCCGTGATCGATGCCCCCTCCGGCGGAGCTTCGGAACATTCCCCAAGATGGGATCTCGTGGATACAGAAAGTTGCGGCGGTGGAATTAGGGTTTTGGCTCCGTATATGATCGTTTGGGGGTACGTATGTATATATAGGAGGAAGGAGTACGTCGGTGGAGCAACAGGGGGCCCACGAGGGTGGAGGGTGCGCTTGGGGGGGGGGGTAGGCGCGCCCCCTACCTCGTGGCCTCCTCTTTTGTGGCTTGACATAGGGTCCAAGTCTCCTGGGTCTTTTTCATTGAGAAAATCACGTTCCCGAAGGTTTCATTCCGTTTGGACTCCGTTTGATATTCCTTTTCTTCGAAACCCTCAAATAGGCAAAAAACAGCAATTCTGGGCTGTGCCTCCAGTTAATAAGTTAGTCCCAAAAATAATATAAAAGTGGATAATAAAGCCCAATAATGTCCAAGACAGTAGATAATATAGCATGGAGCAATAAAAAATTATAGATACTTTGGGGACGTGTCAAGCATCCCCAAGCTTAATTCCTACTCGTCCTCGAGTAGGTAGATGATAAAAACAAAATTTTTGATGCGCAGTGCTACTTGGCATAATTTTAATGTAATTCTTCTTAATTGTGGTATGAATATTTAGATCCGAAAGATTCAAGACAGAATTGACATAAAAATAATAATACTTCAAGCATACTAACTAAGCAATTATGTCTTCTCAAAATAACATGGCCAAAGAAAGTTCATCCCTACAAAATCATATAGTTTAGTCATGTTTCATTTTCGTCACACAAGAATGCTCTCATCATGCACAACCCCGATGACAAGCCAAGCAAATGTTTCATACTTTAGTAATCTCAAACCTATAAACTTTCACACAATATATGAGCGCGAGCCATGGACATAGCACTATGGGTGGAATAGAATATAATGAGGGGGGTTATGTGGAGAAGACAAAAAAGGAGAAAGTTTCACATCAACGAGGCTAATCAATGGGCTATGGAGATGCCCATCGATTGATGTTAATGCAAGGAGTAGGGATTGCCATGCAACGGATGCACTAGAGCTATAAATGTATGAAAGTTCGACAAAAGAAACTAAGTGGGTGTGCATCCAACTTGCTTGCTCATGAAGACCTAGGGCACTTGAGGAGGCCCATTGTTGGAATATACAAGCCAAGTTCTATAATGAAAAATTCCCACTAGTATATGAAAATGACAAACAAGAGACTCTCTATCATGAAGATTACAGTGCTACTCTGAAGCACAAGTGTGGAAAAGGATAGTAACATTGTCCCTTCTCTCTTTTTCTCTCATTTTTTTGGGCCTTCTCTTTTTTTATGGCCTTTCTCTTTTTTTGGGCCTTCTCTTTTTATGGCCTTTCTTATATATATATATATATATACATATATATATATATATATATATATATATATATATATATATATATATATATATATATTCCTCACTAGGGACAATGCTCTAGAAAATTATGATCATCACACTTCTATTTATTTACAACTCAATGATTACAACTGGATACTAGAGCAAAAGATGACTCTATATGAATGCCTCCCGCGGTGTACCGGGATATGCAATGGACAAAGAGTGGCATGTATGAAAGAATTATGAACGGTGGCTTTGCCACTAATACTATGTCAACTACATGATCATGCTAAGCAATATGACAATGATGAATGTGTCATGATAAACAGAATGGTGGAAAGTTGCATGGCAATATATCTTGGAATGGCTATGGAAATGCCATAATAGGTAGGTGTGGTGGCTGTTTTGAGGAAGATATAAGGAGGTTTATGTGTGAAAGAGCGTATCATATCACGGGGTTTGGATGCACCGGCGAAGTTTGCGCCAACTTTCAATGTGAGAAAGGGCAATGCACGGCACCGGAGAGGCTAGCAAGGATGGAAGGGTGAGAGTGCGTATAATCCATGGACTCAACATAATTCATAAAGAACTCACATACCTATTGCAAAAATATACAAGTCATCAAAAACCTCGGCACTACACGCATGCTCCTAGGGGGATAGATTGGTAGGAAAATACCATCGCTCGTCCCCGACCGCCACTCATAAGGAAGACAATCAAATAACACCTCATGTTTCAAATTTGTTACATAACGTTTACCATACGTGCATGATACGGGACTTGCAAACTTCAACACAAATATTTCTCAATTTCACAACTACTCAACTAGCACGACTTTGATATTATTACCTCCATATCTCAAAACAATCATCAAGCATCCAACTTCTCTTAGTATTCAAAACACTCATAAGAAATTTTTACTAATCTTGAATACCTAGCATATTAGGATTTTAAGCAAATTACCATGCTATTTAAGACTCTCAAAATAATCTAAGTGAAGCATGAGAGATCAATAGTTTCTATAAAACAAATCCACCACTGTGCTCTAACAGATATAAGTGAAGTACTAGAGCAAAACTATATAACTCAAAAGATATATGTGAAGCACATAGAGTATTCTAACAAATTCCAAATCATGTATGGCTCTCTCAAAAGGTGTGTACAGCAAGGATGATTGTGGTAAACTAAAAGGCAAAGACTCAAATCATACAAGACGCTCCAAGCAAAACACATATCATGTGGTGAATACAAATATAGCTCCAAGTAAAGTTACCGATAGAAGTAGACGAAAGAGGGGATGCCTTCCGGGGCATCCCAAAGCTTTGGCTTTTAAGTGTCCTTAGATTATATTGGGGGTGCCATGGGCATCCCCAAGCTTAGGCTCTTGCCACTCCTTGTTCCATAATCCATCAAATCTTAACCCAAAACTTGAAAACTTCACAACACAAAACTCAAAGTAGAAAATCTCGTGAGCTCCGTTAGCGAAAGAAAACAAAAGACCCCTTCAAGGTACTGTAATGAACTCATTCTTTATTTATATTGGTGTTAAACCTACTGTATTTCAACTTCTCTATGGTTTATAAACTATTTTACTAGCCATAGATTCATCAAAATAAGCAAACAACACACGAAAAACAGAATCTGTCAAAAACAGAACAGTCTGTAGTAATCTGTAGCTAGCGCAAGATCTGAACCCCAAAAATTCTAAAATAAATTTATGGACGTGAGTAATTTATCTATTAATCATCTGCAAAAAGAATTAACTAAATATCACTTTCCAAATAAAAATTACAGCAGTTCTCGTGATCACTAAAGTTTCTGTTTTTTACAGCAAGTTTAACAAGACTTTCCCCAAGTCTTCCCAACGGTTCTACTTGGCACAAACACTAATTAAACACAAAAAACACGACCAAAACAGAGGCTAGATAAATTATTTATTACTAAACAGGAGCAAAAAGCAAGGAATAAAAATAAAATTGGGTTGCCTCCCAACAAGCGCTATCGTTTAACGCCCCTAGCTAGGCATAACAAGCAAGGATAGATCTAGGTATTGCCATCTTTGATAGGAAATTCTTCAATGAGGCATCTACCATCTTTACGAATTTCTTTATTTTTATTAATTATCAAACTTTTAGGCACAAGATCGAAAAATTCATTTGTAACAAATGGTTCCTTAATGATAGCAAAAAGATTGGGATGAATGCTTATAGATTTGAGACCCGCAGTTTCCTTACTAGAGGATTCACCCTTATTTTTAGGAACATACATAAGCTTGGAAATTTTAGTGGGAGGACTTGGAGTATTCTTTATGGAAGAAAAAGCGGTTCCCAAGTTGGTAATAATATCCTCAAGTTTATCGATTCTAGTGGAATCGTGATTTATTTTCTCATTAACTATGGGTTCCTTTCCTTTAATATTTTTCAAAGTGACTCCTACTTTAGATCCATATTGAGAGATTCAGTTTTGGATCTTTTTATCCAAATTTTCAATTAACTCTATTGTAGAAACCTTATTTTCAATAACTTCAAGCCTTTGCATTACATGCTCCAAAGTTAATACAGTTCCATTAACCAAAAGAGGGGGGAACCAAACAAATCTATCATAGCATTATAAGAATCAAAAGTATGACTACCCAAGAAGATTTCTTCCTAGTAGATCTATTTTGAGCATTGCAAATTCTATACCAAGCGTCTTTTAGATTTTCCCCCTCCCTTTGCTTAAAATTTAGAATTTCATTCTCAGGAGACAACGGAGAAGATAAGGGACTAGCCATAACGACAAGCAAACGAACTAACGCACAAGCAAACAAAAAGCAAGCGGGCAAAAAGAGGCAAACGGTAAAGAGAGGGAGGACAGAGGGAGAGAGAGAGCGAATAAAACGGCAAGGGTGAAGTGGGGGAGAGGAAAACGAGAGGCAAATGGCAAATAATGTAATGCGGGAGATAAGGGTATGTGATGGGTACTTGGTATATTGACTTTTGCGTAGACCTCCCCGGCAATGGCGCTAGAAATCCTTCTTGCTACCTCTTGAGCACTGCGTTGGTTTTCCCCGAAGAGGAAGGGATGATGCAGCAAAGTAGCGTAAGTATTTCCCTCAGTTTTTGAGAACCAAGGTATCAATCCAGTAGGAGGCTACGCGCGAGTCCCTCGTACCTAGACAAAACAAATAAATCCTCGCAACCAACGCGATAAGGGGTTGTCAATCCCTACACGGCCACTTACGAGAGTGAGATCTGATAGATATGATAAGATAATATTTTTGGTATTTTTATGATAAAGATGCAAAGTAAAATAAAAGAAAAGTAAAAGCAAAAGGAAACAACTAAGTATTGGTAGATTAATATGATGAAGATAGACCTGGGGGCCATAGGTTTCACTAGTGGCTTCTCTCGAGAGCATAAGTATTCTACGATGGGTGAACAAATTACTGTTGAGCAATTGACAGAATTGAGCATAGTTATGAGAATATCTAGGTATGATCATGTATATAGGCATCACGTCCGAGACAAGTAGACCGACTCCTGCCTGCATCTACTACTATTACTCCACTCATCGACCGCTATCCAGCATGCATCTAGAGTATTAAGTTAATGAAAACATAGTAACGCCTTAAGCGAGATGACATGATGTAGAGGGATAAACTCATGCAATATGATGAAAACCCCATCTTGTTATCCTCGATGGCAACAATACAATACATGCCTTGCTGCCCCTACTGTCACTTGGAAAGGACACCGCAAGATTGAACCCAAAGCTAAGCACTTCTCCTATTGCAAGAAAGATCAATCTTGTAGGCCAAACCAAAATGATAATTCGAAGAGACTTGCAAAGATAACCAATCATACATAAAACAATTCAGAGAAGATTCAAATATTGTTCATAGATAGACTTGATCATAAACCCACAATTCATCGGTCTCAACAAACACACCGCAAAAAGAAGATTACATCAAATAGATCTCCACAAGAGAGGGGGAGAACATTGTATTGAGATCCAAAAGGAGAAAAGAAGCCATCTAGCAACTAACTATGGACCCGTAGGTCTGAGGTAAACTACTCACACTTCATCGGAGGGGCTATGGTGTTGATGTAGAAGCCCTCCGTGATCGATGCCCCCTCCGGCGGAGCTCCATAACAGGCCCCAAGATGGGATCTCGTGGATACAGAAAGTTGCGGCGGTGGAATTAGGGTTTTGGCTCTATATCTAATCGTTTGGGGGTACGTAGGTATATATAGGAGGAAGGAGTACGCTGGTGGAGCAACAGGGGGCCCACGATGGTGGAGGGCGCGCCTGGGGGGGGGGGGTAGGCGCGCCCCCTACCTCGTGGCCTCCTCTTTTGTGTCTTGATGTAGGGTCCAAGTCTCATGGGTCTTGTTCGTTGAGGAAATCACGTTCCCGAAGGTTTCATTCCGTTTGGACTCCGTTTGATATTCCTTTTCTTCGAAACCCTGAAATCGGCAAAAAAAATAGCAATTCTGGGTTGGGCCTCCGGTTGATAAGTTAGTCCCAAAATAAATATTGAAGTGGATAATAAAGCCCAATAATGTCCAAAACAGTAGATAATATAGCATGAAGCAATCAAAAATTATAGATACGTTGGAGACGTATCAAAGGGATTGACAACCCCTTTGTCGCGTTGGGTGCAAGTTGGTGTTTGTTTGTGCAGGTATTCGGTGGCTTGTTGCGTTGTCTCCTACTGGATTGATACCTTGGTTCTCAAAACTGAGGCAAATACTTACTCTAATTTGCTGCATCACCCTTTCGTCTTCAAGGGAAAAACCAACGCAAGCTCAAGAGATAGTAGGAAGGATTTCTAGCGCCGTTGTCGGGGGGATCTATGCCAAGCCAAAGACATACCAAGTACCCATCATAAACTCTCATCCCTTTCATTACATTATTCGACATTCGCCTCTCATTTTCTTCTCCGCCACCTCTAAAACGATTTTCGAAAAAATCACCTTTTCTTCGCACTTCTCCTGTTCGTCTTCTTCCCTTACTTCTTGTGTGCTCGTGTGTTGGATTGCTTGCTTTGTCATGATGGCTCAACATAATACCAAATTGTGTGACTTTTCCAATACCAACAAAAATGATTTTATTAGTACTCCGATTGCTCCTGATGCTAATGCGGAATCTGGTGAAATTAATACCGCTTTGCTGAATCTTGTTATAAAAGATCAATTTTCTGGCCTCCCCAATGAAGATGCCGCATCCCATCAATAATTTATTTGATTTATGTGATATGCAAAAGAAAAAGATGTGGATAATGATATAGTTAAATTGAAGCTATTTCCGTTCTCGCTTAGGGATCGCGCTAAAACTTGGTTTTCATCTTTGCCTAAAAATAGTATTGATTCATGGAACAAGTGTAAAGATGCTTTTATTTCCAAGTATTTTCCTCTTGCTAAGATCATCTCCCTTAGGAATGATATTATGAATTTTAAGAAACTTGATCATGAACATGTTGCACAATCTTGGGAGAGGATGAAATTGATGATTAGAAATTGCCCTACACATGGTTTGAATTTGTGGATGATTATACAAAAAATTTATGCTGGGTTGAATTTTGCCTCTAGAAACCTTTTAGATTCGGCGGCGGGAGGCACTTTTATGGAAATTACATCAGAAGAAGCTACTAAACTCCTAGATAATATTATGGTTAAATATTCTCAATGGCATACCGAAAGATCTTCCACTAGTAAAAAGGTGCATGGTATTGAAGAGATTAATATTTTGAGTGGAAAAATGGATGATCTTATGAATTTATTTGCTAGCAAGAGTCCTCCTATTGATCCTAATGGTATGCATCTGTCTACTTTGATTCAAAACAATAATGAATCTATGGATGTGAATTTTGTTGGTAGGAACAATTTTGGTAATAACACGTATAGAGGTAATTTTAATCCTAGGCCATTTTCTAGTAATTCTTCTTATAATTATGGTAATTCCTAAAACAATTCTTATGGAAATTATAATAAGATGCCCTCTGATTTTGAGAATAGTGTTAAAGAAATTATGAGTTCGCAAAAGAATTTCAATGCTTTGGTTGAAGAAAATTGCTTAAGATTGATGATTTGGCTCGGAACATGGATAGAATTTCTCTTGATGTTGATTATTTGAAACTTAGATCTATTACACCTAAGCATGATATAAATGAGTCTCTCAAAGCCATGAGAACCGCTACAATGCGTGCTAAGAAAGATTGGTTTATAAAAGCGCGTTCTTCTAGTTTCTGTGGAAATAATGATGAAGATCTTAAAGTGATTGATGTGACTCCTATTAAATCTTTGTTTTCGAATGTAAATCTTGATAAATATCGGACTGGAGATGTGTCAACTTTAGTTAGTAGGAGACAAAATGATTCAGAGTTTTTAGATCTTGATGCAAAAATTGATAAAAGTGGGATTAATTGGAGAGGTCAAAACTTTAGGTAGCAATGAACCCACTCTTTTGGATTTCAAGGATTTTAATTATGACAATTGTTCGTTAGTAGATTGTATTTCCTTGTTGCAATCCATGTTGAATTCTTTTCATGCTTATAATCAAAACAAAGCTTTTACTAAACACATCGTTGATGCTATGATGCAATCTTTTAAAGAAAAGCTAGAATTGGAAGTTTCTATCCTAGAAAACTTTATGATGAGTGGGAACCTACTATTAAGATTAAAATTAAAGATTATGAGTGCTATGCTTTGTGTGATTTGGGTGCTAGTGTTTCCACGATTCCAAAAACTTTATGTGATGTGTTAGGTTTCCGTGAATTTGATGATTGTTCCTTAAATTTGCATATTGCAGATTCTACTATTAATAAACCTATGGGAAGAATTAATGATGTTCTTATTGTTGCTAATAGGAATTATGTGCCCATAGATTTCATTGTTCTTGATATAGATTGCAATCCTACATGTCATATTATCACTACTAAGGAAAAGCCTAGCAGCAGCGCGGGATTTAGGTATAGCAGTAGCGCGGGGTCCCGCGCTACTGATACGACGCTACAGCTAACCTGTAGCGGCAGCACGTGTCCGCTCGCACTACTGCTATACAAGCGTAGTAGCAGCGAGCGATATGAAAGCGCGCTACTGCTAATAGCTCTAGCGCACTTTATTATACCGCGCTACTGCTAGTGGCACGCTGCTGCTAAGTTTTCTCCACTCGCTACTGCTAATTTTATTAGTTTTTGTTTTTTTTCTGCATATTTGTTTTGTATTTGAACATGCTTTATACAAGAATCTTTAGCACATACAAATGTCATCATCAGACACATACAAATGGGTGCGAGACCACAAATGTAATCATAACATATACATACAAATAGTCTTGTCATAATCATCATCCAACACAAAGTGGTCTCTCGTCATCATCTCAAAAATAGCGATACATGCAAGTCTTGAATACTTGCAACTACAACGTCATCCATCTAAACAATGATATACGCGAGAAGTGCTACCACTATGAGTGATAGCGGAACTATGCAGTACATGAGGCGACGGTTATGAGGCCTCTCTCGCGCTAGCGTGTACCTCAAGTAACTAGCTTGTGCTTCTTGTCTGCTTTTGAAGCCTTTATGGCTGGCGCCCGAGAGCCCCTCCACTTACGCCTGACACTCATACCACTCGTAGTACACTCTCGGAACCTTCCCTTCATACACGACATAACACTCCTTCGCCATTAAGAATCTATGTACCTGTTAGAGATGCATCTTCATCAAGAAAAGATCATATGCAACAAAATATACTAGAGCAATATGAAAAAGAATGGGTTAGCAACTAGATGCAACATATAGTACACAAACTAATTAACTAGAGGTACGAATGTCATCGTACCCAAACTAACAAAGTAGCGTTACGCAAGTTCGCCAGGGACCATGGGCATCACAAAGTTTAATCACTATAGAAAGTATACAAGTTCAACCGACACATATCATCATCATCGGCATCGTAAATCACTAGAAGTTCCATCCTTCCATATCATCAAGGATGGACCCTAGCTTCTTGAATGGCGTGAGGTCATGACGTTGCATGCCTATGCGAGTTCGGACGTCAGCTCGCTATATAGGGCCGTGGTGGAACATCCCCTTCTCATGGACGACTTCTTTCATGATGATCATCACAATGTCCCTTTGGATGCGAAAGAAGTCATCTCTAAGTTTATAATCCACTTCTCGATGAGATTCTACCCACTTGCGGATATGATCATCGTTTCTGGTTGTCATACGAAGCTTTTGGTGATCCGTGTTGAACTCAATCATGAGATGGAGGAGGTAGAATCCATCTTTCTTGCTTGGTTTTGGGACATGGATGCAGCAGAAGTTAGTTTTATGCGAGAAACCCAACTTCTTGTTCCTTTGTTTCCTTATCTGTAGGTGGCCACCCCAAATTCTGAAGCCTTGGAGAGCATAATCTGGAATATTCATTATGTGGGTGTAGTCCTTCTTCTCGTAGTCTCTGGTAGGGTCGAAATACACGGTGTGGGAGACTCGCGGGTAAAGAATGATAAGGACGGCGCGCCCGTTGCTGCGGGGAAAAGACACCTCAAATTATTCTCCATATGAGCGAGAAGGAATGATTGAAATGTACGAAAGGGTTGTCCGGAACTGACTTACTTTGGATGATAAGGCAGGAGGACAATTTCCTAGTCCTTATTCAGTACCATGAAGTTTTGGAGGTACTCCCTAGCAGTTTCACGCTCAAAGTCGCCGAGACTCAAGAAATACTCGTGCATGTAGTACGGATCCGCCACATAGATTTGTGAGACTTCTTCTCTCTTCATGACGGAGCTCATATGCAGCGCAAAAAGGCGGACGATTGTAAAATCAAGCCGCCTTGTCAAAAACATCTCAAAGATATGGTCAAACCACAGGAAGAACACATCTGCGGGCCGTGTGCCGACGTAGCACTTCCCCTCAGGCACACGAGCCGCGTATGTTGGATATCTTGGATCCTTCGAGGCTAGTAGGCTTTTCTCAGTCGACAACACATGGTCGTGCAGTCTCCTGAGATCCCCAGATAGTGCTTCCAACGGTTTCGATGGTAGCATCGGCTCGCCCGTGAGATGGAACATGGCTGCACCTTTCACGGGTACACGGTCTTCAGAATGCACCGTCTGGCTGCTATGTGCTCTGGCTTGTTTGGAGGCAGCTATCTTCCCCGCTCTCTTCCTCTCCTTTTTCTTGGGCACACCTTCCAAACCCTTACTTAACCCCTGCCCCAGTGTTGCCGGTCTAAGCACTGTATGACCCCCGGCTAGCTGAGCCTATGTTGAGACGGCATCTTCAGGCGTGTCCTGTGAGGATTTCATGAAGAGAGACTTCTTGCAATCCCTGCTACGATGTTCTTGCCCAAGCAGATCATCCATATCCTCATTAGCATGCTGATAGCCCGATTCATCATATGGTTGACTCATCATATCTAAGTCACCGTCATACGCGTTTGTATTGAGGAAAACCATTAGGTCCTCTGTCTCCTCCGTCTCATCATCCATTCTCTGTTCTACGGGACCAGTTACATCAGCCAGTACTATTGCACCCCCTTCATCATGTCGTCCGCCTCTCTCAGCTGGCACTACAGGAGCTGGTAATTGTGTAGGCGGGGTGGTGGTCTTCATACATGCTTGTTGATGTGTGGTTATTGGTGTGCTCTTGGCCGGCTCCAGACTAAGAAGATTCTTCGGCCATAGCAGCACCCAACCCTTGCAGCTTCCAATCTGTGGCAGGGTCTCGTCGTCTTCTCCCCCTAGGCATAATGGAGGAGGCAAATCCTCGTGCCCAGATGTCACACTCAACAAGGTAACCCTAAAGTGCCTAGTAGGCATCTGCTGGTTGTGGAACGTGAGATCCAAGGGCTTCGTTATCACCCGCTTTCCCACGTCCACCTTCTGGCCTTTGATCAAGCAGAGTACGGTGCACGGGGTTTCGTCGGCCTACAAACACATGTCTGCAGCATAAAACATCAGAAAGGCAACGGAAATGGAATATTCTAGATATATATGTTTGTGCGACACGTAATTACTGTGAGGGCGTCGAGCTCAGCCAAAGACGAAGTCTTGCCTAGCGCGCCATGGACTGAGGATGGGCTGCTATGAGCGGGTGCGGGTGCGAGAGGAGGCCCGGTTGCGTGAGCAAGTCATGGTGCGGTGGTGTTGTTGTTCATGGAGTTGCTCGCGACAAAACTGGGCAACGGGAAATCATGTACCGTCTTGTTTGGATTTTCCTTCGTCCAGTTGATGATAGTCGGGACCAAGTTAGTAGCGAAATCATTTCTGCATGCAGTTATAGCTGCATTGACTGCCTGCTGTAGCAACTCATTTTTCTCCTCGGTTGTTTTTTTTTCGCGTCCTCGGCTGCTTTTTTCTCAAACACAAACTTCACCTTCTCGTCGATGTCCGCCTGACTAAACTTCCTTTTCTACTTCTTGGCCTCCGGGCCCTCGTTGTAAAACACCTTCCACATGGCGCCGTTTCCTCCGTCGTGCACACGACCATATTGCGGCCGATGGCCGAAAGGGAGTCCCTTAAGTTCGTTCAAGGCCTGGTTGAGAGGGGTGTCCCACTTGGGCCTCATCTGAGAAGTAGGGTTTTCGGCTGCAAGCTGGTGTTGCTTCTCCCGTAGAAGGAACGTGAATCATTTAGGAATGTGTAGTCGACTAGATCTAGAGCTAAATGTAAGGTGGTAAAAGAATAATTACCAGTAGTCTAATCAATTTCCTCGTGATCTGGTCCGTGTAAAAGACCTTCTTTTCCTTGTCCCACTTGTAGCGGGCCCTGATAAAGTCTGCTCCAAGGTGTTGGTGAACTTCGAGAAGGGGTCTGGGAGACCCGCGGCTTCACGTTTCGCGTCCTCCTTATCCTATATGGGCCTTTTACCGAGGTAGCCATGACTTTCGAGGTGATGCTTCCCCGTGTTCCTTTGCTGAAGGCTCTTGAATTTCGCAGCCTTAGCCTTGGCTGCCTCGGTAGCACAAGTGTCCTTGAACTCTTCAAACTCCTCTTCCGTAAGTGTCGGATTTTCCTCCAGAATCTTGGACAGAGGTTCCTCAGCCTCAATAGCTTGTTTCACCCTCCCTTTCTAGGAGGCCAAATCATTGCTGAACATGCCCATGGCGTGATTGTTAATCTTTTTCATCTTCGGATCATCCCACGGTTGTTCTATGTTATCATCCCGGTCGGGGAACTTGAATCTCTTGTGCAACTTCGTCAGGAGCAACTGCCTCAAATGTTCTTTACTCCTTAAGTCATCATCGTTGATGCTTGCGCATTCCCGTAGGATGCATCCTACTTGGTTCTCATAGCACTTGGGAGGTTCTTCCAGCTCTAATGGCTCAAACTTGCCAGGTGCCATCTTTGTGATCACCAGTCGTCCAATGCCTAGTTTGTTAGGTTTTCGAATCCTCTGCTTCTTCTTTCAGTAGCGGCATCGGCGCCGGTACCTTCCCCGACGGTATCTTCCCCGCCGGTACCTTCCCTGCCGGTCATGGCGTCACCGTTGGTGTCGATGTTGACTACAGTACCTTCATCGTGGCCAACCTGCAAACCATGATGTTGTTTAGCAGACAAAAAGTCGAGTTACTCTTGTTCACCCTCATAATCCATCTCGTCTGCATCTTGGTCAGAAGGCTAGGATTCTTCGTTGTTTGACATTGTTTCCTATGATTAAGTCTCCTCGTTTAATTCTAAAACTATGTAAAAATGAGAAATGACATAAAAAAGATCAATGTTTGCCGGAATGTCGTTTCCCAGCAACTCCCGACACTCGATATGCCTACTATCTAGCACAGGTCATGCCAAAATTCACGGAAAATTTCGGCATGACCTTTGCTAAAAAATGGACATATCGAGCGTCTGAAATTCACCGGAACGGAAATGAATCAACATTCCAGCGTAACATAGGCCACTCGGATCATTTACCCTGCACATAGTCATCATTTTCCCGATATCACATGTCCAAATTCCAAATATGACATGTCCAAAACATCACATGTCCACATATCACAGGTCCACTTCAAATTTGCATATAAAAGGAAGAAAAATATAGAACTTGAAGAAATATGCAAGAAGTCATAACAATATTTGAAAGTAAAATTCGGCCTACGTAAATTTGCTTTAACAAGGGATATTGATTTGGACAATTGCTTAAACTAATTCTGTTTTTTAATACTAATTCTAATTAACTAACTAAATTCATAACTAAATAAATAACCTAATTAACCTACTGCCCTAACTAAAACCTAAGAAAATTAACCAAAGAACACTAGCTAGCAGAGAGAGGGGGATCGGTGGGGGGCTTACAGAGAGTGCAGGCCCGACGACGGCCGAGGTTGGGAGCGGTCGGGGCCAGGGTCGGAGTCAGGGTCGAGCGCCGGGGTCGGGGGCGAGCGTCGGAGCCGGGGTCGGGGTCGGGGCCCGGGTCGGGGTTGGAGCTGGGGTCGAGGTCGGGGGCGAGTGCCGGGGTCGGGGGCGAGCGCAGGGGCGCGGCGAGGGCAGGGCTCCGGTGGCACAATGGGGGAAGAGAGAGTGGGGATTTGGGGGGAAAAGAGGCGGCATGAAGCAGAGAGAGAAGGATGTTGGGGGTTAAGTGGACATAGTAGTAGCGCATTTAAACCTACACGCTACTGCTTTTACCTGTAGCTATAGCAGTTTTATGAGGAAACCACTACTGCTACTTTGACTAGCTGTAGCTCTTTTTCAGAAAAGCGCTACTGCTATAACTAGTACCTATAGCAGTTTTTCTGTTTGTTTTCTTTTATTTTCTTTCCATTATTTTCTCTCACTTTTTTTCCGAGAGCAGTGAACGAAGGGAAGGCGATATATATTCATTTGACGGTTAAGTATGTATACAAAATAGGAACATATATATTACAACATTGGACCCATGCATAATGGCTAAGTGTGTATACAAAATAGGAACATATATATTACATCATTTGACCGATAACATACGGTTCCTCAGCGTTGACATTTTCGTTTTTAAGTGAGCTTCTTTCCCTTCTTGTTCATTGAAGAATAATTGAGCCCCTCATTGTCACTTTTCCTTTTCCTTTGTTAATGGGCAACCCAACACCAACACCAGGCGGCTGGTCTGCGCCATATAGAAAATTATCGCAGAAAGAGATGCACTCTTGTGTCAGATAGCCCTAGACGATGCTTCCATCTGGACGGGACATGTTACGAACTAATCCTTTGATGATCCCATTCATCCTCTCAAACGGCATCATTTTGTGCGGGAATGATGGCCCCGGGTCTATTATGTCGTCCACAATATGGACACACAGATGCACCATGACGTCAAAGAACGCGGGCGGGAAGTACATCTCAAGCTCATTCACTATCACAATGATCTCTTCCTATAGCCTTTGGATTTGCTTCACACTGGTCGACTTTCGAGAGATGACGTTGAAAAAGTTGCAGAGACCAATAAGCGTGTCACAGACGTGCTTGTCCATTATCCCTCTAAGGGCAACAGGTAGTATCTGTGTCATCATCACATGACAGTCATGGGACTTCATCCCGCTGAACCTTTTCTTGTCCGTGTCTAGATATCTGCTTATCTTGCCACAGTAACCGGAACTAACTTTGACTCTGCTAAGGCACTTAAAGAATTGATCGATCTCATCCTGACTTAAGGTGAAGCAAGAAGGGGGGCAATAATCCTCTCCCTTTACTTTCTTGCCCTTCTTCTCCCGCGCCTCTGTCTCCGTCTCTGTCTCATATGACTTTTTACGGGGCAGCATGTGCAGATCGTCCCGGATATTGTAATCTTGCAAGTATTTTCTTGCCTTCGGCCCATCCTTGGTCTTATCTGGCATGTTCATCAGTGTCGTGAGAAAGCTCTCGAGGACATTCTTACAAATATTCATTTGATCAAGTCAACGAGGTTTGTCGAGTTTGTGCCAGTCCTCCAAGTTCTAGAACACAGACCTCGTCTTCCATACCTTCAGCAGCGGCTCCGGCGCCTTTTTCATCGTCTTTCCTGGCGCGGGTTATTGTTCCCAGTTTTTCAACAGCTCAACGATTTCTGCGCCGCTCCGCTTACGTGGAGGTCCTCGATGCTCAGCGTGACCATTGAATAGATCTCCACGGTTTCTCCACGGGTCGTCCGGATCGAGCCATCTTCAATGCCCCATGTACACGATTTTCCCAGACCCGCCATCTTTCCTTGACGTTAGCTGGTGAGACGTCGTATCATCCATGCACCGCATGCATCCGCAATATCCATGGCACACCTGGCTTGTGATATATCCATAACCGAGATAGTCGTGCACCGTCGTGATCAGCGCGGCTCTCATGTAGAAATACTCGCCTTTGCTGGCATCCCATGTCTTGGACGGTGTTTTCCATAACATGTATAACTCCTCTTGAAGTAGCCCCAGATACAGATTAATATTATTTCCTAGTTGTTTCAGCCCTTGAATCAGCATGCTCATGTGAATGTACTTCGACTTCATGCATTTCCATGGGGGGAGGTTGTACATCCATACAAACATGGGCCATGTGCTATGGTTGGTGTTCTGGTCGCCAAACGGATTCATGCCATCGATACACGCGCCGAGCACGATGTTCCTTGCATCACATTCGAAATACCGATAGAAGCCGTTCAACGCTCTCCACTGGCTTCCATCCTTGACGTGTCTCAGCTTCGGATCATCTCCATCACCGGGCTTCTTCCTCTCCGCGTTCCATCGCATGAGCTTTGCTTCCTTGGGATCTATGAAATACCGCTGGAGATGGGGAGTAATCGGTAAGAACCATACAACTTTTGTTGGGGAACGTAGTAATTTCAAAAAATTTCCTACGCACACGCAAGATCATGGTGATGCATAGCAACGAGAGGGGAGAGTGTTTTCCACGTACCCTCGTAGACCGAAAGAGGAAGCGTTAGCACAACGTGGTTGATGTAGTCGTACGTCTTCATGATCCGATCGATCAAGTACCGAACGCACGGCACCTCCGATTTCAGCACACGTTCAGCCTGATGACGTCCCTCAAACTCCAATCCAGCCGAGTGTTGAGGGAGAGTTTCGTCAGCACGATGGCATGGTGATGATGTTGATGTTCTACCGACGCAGGGCTTCGCCTAAGCACCGCTATAGTATTATCGAGGTGGACTATGGTGGAGGGGGGGGGGGCACCGCACACGGCTAAAAGATCAAACGGGTCAATTGTTGTGTCTATGGGGTGCCCCTGGCCACGTATATAAAGGAGTGGAGGAGGGGAGGGCCGGCCCTGTCTATGCCGCGCCCTAGGAGGAGTCCTACTCCCACCGGGAGTAGGATTCCCCCCCTTCCAAGTAGTAGGAGTAGGAGTCAAGGAAAGGGGAGAGAGAAGAGAAGGAAGGAGGGGGTGTAGCCCCCCCTAGTCCAATTCGGACTAGGCCTTGGGGGGGCGCCCAGCCTCTCCTCTCTCTTTCCCCTAAAGCCCAATAAGAGCCATATACTCCCCGGCGAATTCTCGTAACACTCCGGTACTCCGAAAAATACCCGAATCACTCGGAACCTTTCCGATGTCCAAATATAGTCGTCCAATATATTGATCTTTACGCCTCGACCATTTCGAGACTCCTCGTCATATCCCCGATCTCATCTGGGATCCGAACTACCTTCGGTACATCAAAACACATAAACTCATAATATAACCGTCATCGAACTTTAAGCGTGTGGACCCTACGGGTTCGAGAACTATGTAGACATGACCGAGACACGTCTCTGGTCAATAACCAATAGCGGAACCTGGATGCTCATACTGGCTCCTACATATTCTACGAAGATCTTTATCGGTCATACCGCATAACAACATACGTTGTTCCCTTTGTCATCGATATGTTACTTGCCCGAGATTCTATCGTCGGTATCTCAATACCTAGTTCAATCTCATTACCGGCAAGTCTCTTTACTCGTTCCGTAATACATCATCCCGCAACTAACTCATTAGTTGCAATGCTTGCAAGGCTTATAGTAATGTGCATTACCGAGTGGGCCCAGAGATACCTCTCCGACGATCGGAGTGACAAATCCTAATCTCGAAATATGCCAACCCAACAAGTACCTTTGGAGACACATGTAGAGCACCTTTATAATCACCCAGTTACGTTGTGATGTTTGGTAGCACACAAAGTGTTCCTCCGATAAACGGGAGTTTCATAATCTCATAGTCATAGGAACATGTATAAGTCATGAAGAAAGCAATAGCAACATACTAAACGATCGTGTGCTAAGCTAACGGAATGTGTCATGTCAATCACATCATTGTCCTAATGATGTGATCCCATTTATAAAATGACAACTCATGTCTGTGGTTAGGAAACATAACCATCTTTGATCAACGAGCTAGCCAGGTAGAGGCATACTAGTGACACTCAATTTGTCTATGTATTCACACATGTATTATGTTTCCGGTTAATACAATTCTAGCATGAATAATAAACATTTATCATGATATAAGGAAATAAATAATAACTTCATTATTGCCTCTAGGGCATATTTCCTTCAACTTTCTGGGGACATTTCTTCCCGGCCTTCTTGTATCAGCAAGCATTGCACACCGGACAACTTGTTTTTTCCGTGTGCTCCTTCCGATAAATTATGCAATCATTGATGCATGCATGGTATCTAACCTGCGGCAGATCAAGAGGGCACACAATCTTCTTGGCCTCATCCACACTAGTAGGACATAGATTCCCCATGGGAAGAACATCCTTTACGTACTTGAGATGCTCATCGAGGCAAGTGTCGGTCCATTTGTTTTTAGCCTTCGTCTTCAAGAGTTGGAGCGTGAAACTCAAGCGGGTCACCTCAGGATTGCAACCATCATACAATGTAGTGTTTGAGTCTACCATGAGTTGCTGCAGCTTAGCCTCCTCTCTAGAAGAGCTCTCTCAGTACTCGTCTCATTGTGAAGCAATGCTTGAACATGAGGGTCCCGCACGACTGAACTTAGTACCGACGAACTCTGCAGCATGGACTCCACGTTCTCTCCTCCGCCATGTCCAACCCCTTATCCTCCGCCATGTCCGCCCCCTTCTCCGCCACCATGTCCGGCCTCTTCCCCGCCGCCATTATCAATCATCTGTTCGGCTTGCCCCGTGTCGTCATTGCCTGCCCCGTCGGCGTCCTCAACATCATCATCCTCATCTTCAATTATCCATCGAGTATGGCCACCCATGAAACCAGTCATGAGCAGGTGCGCTTCGATACGGCCTTCGTCATAGGGGTCGAGCCAAACTATTCCTTTGCATCTTCGACATGGACATAAAACCTCTGTCAGGTTATTTTCTATCATGTCCTGCACCGCCGACCGCAACCACCTGTCCACTAACGTTCCACTACCATCATGAATGCCTGCACGGTAAGAATAAACAAATTGATTATAAAAATGCATGCATGCATCAAAGTCATACAAAAATTCGGCATGACCTTCCCTAAAAATAGGACATATAGATCTACAGAGTTTCCCGGAATTCGCCGAAACAGAAATAAATCGACATTTCGACAAAACATAGGCAACTCACAAGCACAATTCAGCGTCAACTCATGCCACACACACAATTTCCATCATATCGCCCAATTATCATATCGCACTCACATACACATATTATAATTCTTGCAAAAGTATGAATTTTTAATCACGCCTATCTCGAGATCGAGCACACGGTGGACGTGATGATGTAGTAGGGATCAGAGATCAAAAGTGGACAAAGCTCTTCTTGTCAAAGCTAGATCTAGTTAGGGGGCACATAGGTCACTTCACTAAATGCTACATCTACCTAGCTAACTAATTTGGGAGGAGACAACTTCAACTAGTGGAGGGGGAAGGAAAAAGAGAAAGGAGATGCATTAATGGAGGTGGTGTAGTTAGCTAGGAGTAATAAACAGAGAGAAAGGTAGGTAGAAGAGGGAGATTAACGGGGGGAGAAGTATTGACGAAGAAGCAAAGTGAGGGGGAGAGGAGGCGGGAGGTAGGGGAAAGTGGGGAAGAGAGGAGATGGGGGAGGGGGAGGGAAAAGGTGGCATTGTGTTGCGTCTTAGCAGTAGCACGGTTGGTTAAGCGCGCTACTGCTACGAGCCATGTGGCCAATTTCCAAATTAGCAGTAGCGACAAGAAAAAAATGCGCGCTACTGCTATAACTTTAGCAGTAGCGCGGGTCACAGAAGGGCGCTGCTGCTAAACCTAGGTTGGGGGGGTACTGTCGGTCGCTTTAAGTAGCAGCACGGATCGGCAAGGCCGCGCTACTACTAACTAAGTAGCAGTAGCGCGTGTTTTGAACACGCGCTACTGAAAGTTAGTAGTGGCACCTCTTTTTGTACCGCGATGCTGCTAAGATTCTATGTATAAGGTTTTCCCTAATAGTGTATTTTTGGTAGACCATTCCTTAGAACGATTTCCGTTTCGATGAAGATAATGTTGGTTTGGCACTTGAATCAGCCATTGGTGGATATTGTTCTGCACTCAAGGTATCTCAACTACATGATCGTGTTTTCTCCTTCAATGTTTCTTGCAAAGAAGTGGGTTTTTTATATTGCACCAAAGGAGTTTTTTTGCCCGCAATTTAAATGCTACTTCCATCTCTGGGGTCATGGCGGCCCCGATTGGGAGAAGGAGTTTCGTCTCTGGCACAAAGAATCTTAGGAGGATTGGACCTTAGTCAGTCCATCTAAACGCCGTGCAGCCCTAGGGCTCCTAGCCATGCAAAAAAGCCTAAGAAACCAGATGCTATCATCTACTTCTCTTAGATCTAACAAGAGCTTACGTTTCGCCATGTTCCTTAATTACGAGGCATGCAAGGGCTGTCGTTATCCGGCCACTTCTGATGATATTCGTACTGTCTCCGAAGCGTTATACACTATTGATGAACATGATTGCCTGTCGGCCTCGCCGCCAGTGATAGCATCTCCGGTGACAGATCTCTTTCCTAGCATTCAGTTTGGATCTCTGCCTCTATCTCCGGAAAGTTTGTTTTTGGCAGGCGGCAACTCTGGATCTCCTGGGACATTCAAATCTTTTGTTGGGCCGGCCTTTTCTCAGAATACTTCGCCAAGCGACTGCTCTAGCCCACCTGCTCGTTTGTTGGGCTCGGTTTCTCAGCCCATTATCCTTTCTGATGACGAGGAGGGCAGCCCATTGGCCATACGAATTGCTTGCCCAGCACCCCCAACTACTCCAACTACTCCGATTCCTTCTCCTGAGAAAATCATCAAGGACTTGCAGAGTTTTGATGAATTGGTGGAAAGTTGGGCTGCAACCTATTGGGACTGCCAAAAGTGTTTAGGCATGGGCCACCAATCACAGACTTGCACGAGGGTGAGATGTCGTAATTGTTTTCGTTTGGGACACATTAAAAAGAATTGTACTAGGCAACCTCCCGTCTCATCCGTCTGGGTACCTAAAGTCCTATCGCCTGACTTTGGGACACGAGCCAAGCCAGAGCCCCCCTTGCCTCTCCAGCTTCTCTTCAAATAGAGCGCGCAGAAAAACCCCAATCCCCTCGGTTTAGCCCTGCTCCACCTCCAAACCAATCTACTCCACCGTTGTCGCCGCCTGGTCCTGGCCCATCCACAAGCTCGCCTGCAACCACCACGCCTTCTTCGAGCTCATCTGCCACTTCGACAATGGCAGCTTTCGCCATCAACCCACATCGCTTCCTACCTGTGATGTATGACATTAAGGATGGAGGTGCGGATCGTCTGCCCAGGACCTTCTACACGCTGGCGGTGCCACCTCCCTGCTTGAACGAGCAGTTCATGGTCACCATCGTTGAGCCACTCCCACCTGCTCACCTTGTGGGAGTTCGCCGCGAGCAGGTTCTGCAGTTTCTTATCCAAACTCTGCATGTTCCTGTGATTTCTGTTCAGGCATGGTTTCAAGGTGTTGGTCTTTTTGAGATGGAAGATCCTATAGTCCGGGGCTCGTTCACCCAGCACCCACCCTTCCCCCTTGGTTTAGATGAAGATGGCAATGAGTTTTTTTGTTAGGTTTATCCCACGCAATGAAGGTGCAGATTTTCGTGCTATTCATGGCCACCGCACTGGCCGGTTAATGTTCATTGGTGTTCCGTTGGATTACCGCAATACTCAATGTCTAGCGGATATAGTTGGCACTTTCGATCAATTCCACTATTAGAATAGTACAGATTGCCGCAAAGTTTGATCCCTGGTGCGAGCCTCTTTCCCTGATAATGCCTTGGTCCCGCGTAGCATGGTCTTCAGAGAATTTGCTAATTGGGGAGGAACTGCCGTCTCTTGGACAGCTGGTTGTTACATTCTCACTGCTGAATTTGCTGAAGTAATGATTCCTGCTGATGAAGATCCCATGCCACTAGATGGGAATCCTAACCCAATGCCCGGCATCAACCCACCACAGCCGTTTTGGGCCATGCCGCCGTACCCTGCCCTGGGTTGGAATGATGTTCCCCCAAACCATCAGGTTAACAATGATGCAGCCAATGGTAATGCGTGGGGCAATGATATGCAAGATGCTGCGGGATTGGAGCCATGGAACGAACCAGAGCAGCCTGAGCAGCAGAATGAGCCAGCTATGCCGGCCCAAGACCAGGATTCAATGGTTCTCAATCCATCTTTGGACTCCAGCTAAGACATGGATCTCGACCAGGAGGTTAATCAGCCTATGCACAACAATGTTGCTGCACCTTTGGACCCCATACAATTGTTCATCTTCAGAGTGGTTTATGGGCCGATGCTTCCCCCGGAGATGATCAGGGAGAGATCTTTTAGGTCTCTGATGCCTGACATTCTACTATCTCGCATCCCTGCATATATGCCCACACATGTGCTCCCACCATCTATTCTCCCTTGCAGGTTTTGGCCATATTGCTATGAATCCAAGTTTATTGCTCTGCTCTATAGTTCTGGGATTATTTCACGTCCAGTACACAAATCATCGGTGGTTATTGAGGAGTTGCCCTCTGATATGACCTCTCAGCTGCTTTTGGGAGAGAGCTAGGTTTTGCCTAACAATGCTGCAGTGTCTAAATCCTTCGAGTTTACCGCCACACCTCCCCTTGTGCTGGGCAAGCGAACCCGTGGGCATGGTAGTTCAATCTCTGTGCTGATTGAGACTACGCCAGATTTCAGCAACAGGAGGGTTACTAGGGGTTGTGCCAAAGCAAATGGTTTCAAACCTTCATCTGATGTGCCTGTCAAGCCCTCTCGGCTTAGTCGCCCTCGTGCTAAGAAGAGGAAGATCATAGCTGAAGTGGATCCCATTATGGAGGAGAACCAAGGCCACCAAGTGCCACCTCCAACACCAATTCGGGCCATGCAAGAGCTGGGCACGTCGTTGGGCATCGCTCCTGACAAGTTATCGGTGGAGAAGCTTATGGCATCTCCAAAGACTTCTGCTTCTGATGATTCAACCAAATGATGATGATGCTCTTCATGTTTATTTTATTGCGCCTGCATTGCGCTTTTGTTCTTTCGTGTTACTATCCTCTGTCATCTGAACCTGGGTCTGTTATGTCTTGGTTGGCTGTGAACCTGCAAGCTTTTGGGTGTCTGAACTGTTATGCAGTTTGGTCTATTTATATTCTGTTAGTGTTGCATCATGAATAGTTCATATTATCGTAATTGGAAAGTGCTGTGCTGACATGTGAGCGGTCTTAACTCTGAGGCTAGCCAATGTGATGTACGTGGAAAAATCGAGGAGAGTCAATGTTCTATCATTTGTCTTCAGGAAACCAAATGCTCCGATTTTGACGTCAGAGCCATCCATAAATTTTGTCCATGCGGGTTTGATAGTTTTGTTTTGCACCATCTTCTGGCGCCTCGGTAGGAATCTTAGTGGTTTGGAATTCTTCCATTTTCAGTGGTCAGTGTTGGGGAATGTTGCAGAAAAAAAAATCCTACGGTTTCACCAAGATCCATCTATGAGTTCATCTAGCAATGAGTGATCGGATGCATCTACATACCTTTGTAGATCGCGAGCGGAAGCGTTTAAAGAACGGGGATGAGGGAGTCGTACTCGACGTGATCCAAATCACCGGAGATCCTAGCGCCGAACGGACGGCACCTCCGCGTTCAACACACGTACGGTCAGCGTGACATCTCCTCCTTCTTGATCCTGCAAGGGGGAAGGAGAGGTTGATGAAGATCCAGCAGCACGACGACGTGGTGGTGGATGCAGGGGTCACCGCAGCAGGGCTTCGCCGTTCTACTGCGAGAGGGAGAGGTGTAGCAGGGGAGAGGGAGGCGCCAAGACTCAAGGGTGCGGCTGCCCCTCCCTCCCCCCTTTATATAGGCCCCCTGGGGGGGCGCCGGCCCTTGGAGATTGAATCTCCCAAGGGGGGCGGCGGCCAGGGGGTGGAGTACCCCCCAAGGCAAGTGGGGCGCCCCCCACCCTAGGGTTTCCAACCCTAGGCGCAGGAGGTGGGCCAAGGGGGGCGCACCAGCCCACTATGGGCTGGTTCCCCTCCCCACTTCAGCCCATGGGGCCCTCCAGGATGGGTGGCCCCACCGGTGGACCCCCGGGACCCATTCGGTGGTCCCGGTACAATACCGGTGACCGCCGAAACTCTCCCGATGGCCGAAACTGCACTTCCTATATATCATTCTTCATCTCCGGACCATTCCGGAACTCCTCGTGACGTCCGGGATCTCATCCGGGACTCCAAACAACTTTCGGGTTACTGCATATTCATATCTCTACAACCCTAGCGTCACCGAACCTTAAGTGTGTAGACCCTACGGGTTCGGGAGACATGTAGACATGACCGAGATGGCTCTCCGGCCAATAACCAACAGCGGGATCTGGATACCCATGTTGGCTCCCACATGCTCCTTGATGATCTCATCGGATGAACCACGATGTCGAGGATTCAAGCAACCCCGTATACAATTCCCTTTGTCAATCGGTACATTACTTGCCTGAGATTCGATCGTCGGTATCCCAATACCTCATTCAATCTCGTTACCGGCAAGTCAATTTACTCATACCGTAATGCGTGATCCCGGGACCAGACACTTGGTCACTTTGAGCTCATTATGATGATGCATTACCGAGTGGGCCCAGAGATACCTCTCCGTCATACGGAGTGACAAATCCCAGTCTTGATCCGTGTCAACCCAACAGACACTTTCTGAGATACCCGTAGTATACCTTTATAGACACCCAGTTATGTTGTGACGTTTGGTACACCCAAAGCACTCCGAGATGCTTGCACCAGCCCATAAATCAAAGCGTTGGAGCTTGCACACCTTGTCAGCATTCTTAGGATCGACAAAACCTTCCGGCTGCATCATATACAATTCTTCCTTAAGGAAACCATTAAGGAATGTCGTTTTGATGTCCATTTGCCATATCTCATAATCATAGAATGCGGCAATTGTAACATGATTCGGACGGACTTCAGCTTCGCTACCGGTGAGAAAGTCTCATCGTAGTCAACCCCTTGAACTTGCCGATAACCCTTAGCGACAAGTCGAGCTTTATAGATGGTAACATTACCATCCCCGTCTATCTTCTTCTTAAAGATCCATTTATTTTCTATGGCTCGCCGCTCAACGGGCAAGTTAGTCAAAGTCCATACTTCATTTTCATACATGGATCCTATCTCGGATTTCATGGCTTCCAGCCATTTGTCAGAATCTGGGCCCGCCATCGCTTCTTCATAGTTCGAAGGTTCACCGTTGTCCAACAACATGATTTCTATGACAGGGTTGCCGTACCACTCTGGTGCGGAACGTGTCCTTGTGGACCTTCGAAGTTCAGTAGGAGCTTGTTCTGAAGTATCTTGATCATCATCATTAACTTCCTCTCTAATTGGTGCAGGCACCACAGGAACATTTTCCAGAGCTGCGCTACTCTCCGCTTCAAGAGGCAGTACTTCATCAAGCTCTACTTTCCTCCCACTTACTTCTTTCGAGAGAAACTCCTTCTCTAGAAAGGATCCATTCTTGGCAACAAAGATCTTGCCTTCGGATCTGAGGTAGAAGGTATACCCAATAGTTTCTTTAGGGTATCCTATGAAGACGCATTTTTCCGACTTGGGTTCGAGCTTTTCAGGTTGAAGTTTCTTAACATAAGCATCGCATCCCCAAACTTTTATAAACGACGACAACTTAGGTTTCTTCCCAAACCATAATTCATACGGTGTTGTCTCAACGGATTTCGACAGAGCCCTATTTAAAGTGAATGCGGCAGTCTCTAAAGCATAGCCCAAAATGATAGCGGTAAATCGCTAAGAGACATCATAGATCGCACCATATCTAATAGAGTGCGATTACGACGTTCGGACACACCATTACGCTGAGGTGTTCCAGGCGGCATGAGTTGTGAAACTATTCCATATTTTCTTAAGTGTGTGCCAAATTCGTGACTCAAGTATACTCCTCCACGATCTGATCGCAAGAACTTGATTTTCCTGTCACGTTGATTTTCAACCTCACTCTGAAATTCCTTGAACTTTTCAAAGGTTTCAGACTTGTGTTTCATTAAGTAGACATACCCATATCTACTACAGTCATCAGTGAGGGTGAGAACATAACGATAGCCACCGCGTGCCTCGACGCTCATTGGACCGCACACATCAGTATGTATAATTTCCAATAAGTTGGTTGCTCGCTCCATTGTTCCTGAGAATGGAGTCTTGGTCATTTTACCCATGAGGCATGGTTCGCACGTGTCAAATGATTCATAATCAAGAGACTCTAAAAGTCCATCTGCATGGAGCTTCTTCATGCGTTTGACACCTATGTGACCAAGGCGGCAGTGCCACAAGTATGTGGGACTATCATTATCAACCTTACATCTTTTGGTATTCACACTATGAACATGTGTAGCATTACGCTCGAGATTCATTAAGAATAAACCATTCACCATCGGAGCATGACCATAAAACATATCTCTCATATAAATAGAACAACCATTATTCTCGGATTTAAATGAGTAGCCATCTCGAATTAAACGAGATCCTGATACAATGTTCATGCTCAAAGCTGGCACTAAATAACAATTATTGAGGTTTAAAACTAATCCCATAGGTAAATGTAGAGGTAGCGTGCCAACGGCGATCACATCGACCTTGGAACCATTCCCGACGCGCATCGTCACCTCGTCCTTCGCCAGTCTCCGCTTATTCTGTAGCTCCTGCTTTGAGTTACAAATGTGAGCAACCACACCGGTATCAAATACCCAGGAGCTACTACGAGTACTGGTAAGGTACACATCAATTACATGTATATCACATATACCTTTCGTGATGCCGGCCTTCTTGTCCGCTAAGTATTTGGGGCAGTTCCGCTTCCAGTGACCACTTCCCTTGCAATAAAAACACTCAGTCTCGGGCTTGGGTCCATTCTTTGGCTTCTTCCCGGTAGCTTGCTTACCGGGCGCGACAACTCCCTTGCCGTCCTTCTTGAAGTTCTTCTTACCCTTGCCTTTCTTGAACTTAGTGGTTTTATTCACCATCAACACTTGATGTTCCTTTTTGACTTCTACCTCTGCTGATTTTAGCATTGCAAATAATTCAGGAATGGTCTTTTCCATCCCCTGCATATTGAAGTTCATCACAAAGCTCTTGTAGCTTGCTGGAAGCGACTGAAGGATTCTGTCAATGACTGCGTCATCCGGGAGATTAACTCCTAGCTGAGTCAAGCGGTTATGTAACCCAGACATTGTGAGTATGTGCTCACTGACAGAACTATTTTTCTCCATCTTACAGCTGAAAAACTTGTCGGACACTTCATATCTCTCGACCCGGGCATGAGCTTGGAAAACCATTTTCAGCTCTTCGAACATCTCATATGCTCCGTGTCGCTCAAAACGCTTTTGGAGCCCCGGTTCTAAGCTGTAAAGCATGCCGCACTGAACGAGGGAGTAATCATCAGCACATGTCTACCATGCGTTCATAACGTCTTGGTTCTGTGGGACGGGTGCGTCACCTAGCGGTGCTTGTAGGACATAATCTTTCTTGGCAGCTATGAGGATGATCCTCAGGTTCCGGTCCCAGTCCGTATAGTTGCTGCCATCGTCTTTCAGCTTGGTTTTCTCTAGGAACGTGTTGAAGTTGAGGACAATGTTGGCCATTTGATCTACAAGACATATTGTAAAGATTTTAGACTAAGTTCATGATAATTAAGTTCATCTAATCAAATTATTCAATGAACTCCCACTCAGATAGACATCCCTCCAGTCATCTAAGTATAACATGATCCGAGTTAACTAGACCGTGTCCGATCATCACGTGAGACGATCTAGTCAACGTTGGTGAACATCTTCATGTTGATCGTATCTTCTATACGACTCATGCTCGACCTTTCGGTCTTCTGTGTTACGAGGCCATGTCTGTACATGCTAGGCTCGTCAAGTCAACCTAAGTGTTTGCATGTGTAAATCTGTCTTACACCCGTTGTATGTGAACGTTGGAATCTATCACACCCGATCATCACGTGGTGCTTCGAAATAACGAATTGTCGCAACGGTGCACAGTTAGGGGGAACACTTTCTTGAAATTATTATGAGGGATCATCTTATTTACTACCGTCATTCTAAGTAAACAAGATGTAAAAACATGATAAACATCACATGCAATCACATAATAATAGTGACATGATATGGCCAATATAACATAGCTCCTTTGATCTCCATCTTGGGTCTCCATGATCATCTTGTCACCGGCATGACACCATGATCTCCATCATCGTGTCTCCATGAAGTTGCTCGCCAACTATTACTTCTACTACTATGGCTAACACGTTTAAAAATAAAGTAAAGTAATTTACATGGCGTTTCTCAATGACACGCAGGTCATACAAAAAAATAAAAGACAACTCCTATGGCTCCTGCCGGTTGTCATACTCATCGACATGCAAGTCGTGATTCCTATTACAAGAACATGATCTCATACATCACATATATATCATTCATCATTCATCACAACTTTGGCCATATCACATCACAGAACACTTGCTGCAAAAACAAGTTAGACGTCCTCTAATTGTTGTTGCAAGTTTTACGTGGCTGCAATAGGGTTCTAGCAAGAACGTTTTCTTACCTACGTGAAAGCCACAACGTGATTTGTCAACTTCTATTTACCCTTCATAAGGACCCTTTTCATCGAATCCGCTCCAAGTAAAGTGGGAGAGACAGACACCCGCCAGCCACCTTATGCAACTAGTGCATGTTAGTCAGTGGAACCGGTCTCACGTAAGCGTACGTGTAAGGTTGGTCCGGGCCGCTTCATCCCACAATACCGCTGAAGCAAAATAAGACTAGTAGCAGCAAGAAAGTTGACAACATCTACGCCCGTAACAAATTGTGTTCTACTCGTGCAAAGAGAACTACACATAGACCTAGCTCATGATGCCACTGTTGGGGAACGTTGCAGAAAAAAATTCCTACGGTTTCACCAAGATCCATCTATGAGTTCATCTAGCAATGAGTGATCGGATGCATCTACATACCTTTGTAGATCGCGAGCGGAAGCGTTTAAAGAACGGGGATGAGGGAGTCGTACTCGACGTGATCCAAATCACCGAAGATCCTAGCGCCGAACGGACGGCACCTCCGCGTTCAACACACGTACGGTCAGCGTGACGTCTCCTCCTTCTTGATCCAGCAAGGGGGAAGGAGAGGTTGATGAAGATCCAGCAGCACGACGGCGTGGTGGTGGATGCAGGGGTCACCGCAGCAGGGCTTCGCCGTTCTACTGCGAGAGGGAGAGGTGTAGCAGGGGAGAGGGAGGCGCCAAGACTCAAGGGTGCGGCTGCCCCTCCCTCCCCCCCTTTATATAGGCCCCCTGGGGGGGCCTTGGAGATTGAATCTCCCAAGGGGGGCGGTGGCCAGGGGGTGGAGTACCCCCCAAGGCAAGTGGGGCGCCCCCCACCCTAGGGTTTCCAACCCTAGGCACAGGGGGTGGGCCAAGGGGGGCGCACCAGCCCACTATGGGCTGGTTCCCCTCCCCACTTCAGCCCATGGGGCCCTCCGGGATGGGTGGCCCCACCCGGTGGACCCCCGGGACCCATCCGGTGGTTCCGGTACAATACCGGTGACCCCCGAAACTCTCCCGATGGCCGAAACTGCACTTCCTATATATAATTCTTCATCTCCGGACCATTCCGGAACTCCTCGTGACGTCCGGGATCTCATCCGGGACTCCGAACAACTTTCGGGTTACTGCATAGTCATATCTCTACAACCCTAGCGTTACCGAACCTTAAGTGTGTAGACCCTACGGGTTCGGGAGACATGTAGACATGACCGAGATGGCTCTCCGGCCAATAACCAACAGCGGGATCTGGATACCCATGTTGGCTCCCACATGCTCCCCGATGATCTCATCGGATGAACCACGATGTCGAGGATTCAAGCAACCCCGTATACAATTCCGTTTGTCAATCGGTACGTTACTTGCCCGAGATTCGATCGTCGGTATCCCAATACCTCGTTCAATCTCGTTACCGGCAAGTCACTTTACTCGTACCATAATGCATGATCCCGTGACCAGACACTTGGTCACTTTGAGCTCATTATGATGATGCATTACCGAGTGGGCCCAGAGATACCTCTCCGTCATACGGAGTGACAAATCCCAATCTTGATCCATGTCAACCCAACAGACATTTCGGAGATACCCGTAGTATACCTTTATAGTCACCCAGTTACGTTGTGACGTTTGGTACACCCAAAGCACTCCTACGGTATCCGGGAGTTACACGATCTCATGGTCTAAGGAAAAGATACTTGACATTGGAAAAACTCTAGCAAACGAACTATATGATCTTGTGCTATGTTTAGGATTGGGTCTTGTCCATCACATCATTCTCCTAATGATGTGATCTCGTTATCAATGACATCCATTGTCCATAGTCAGGAAACCATGACAATCTGTTGATTAACGAGCTAGTCAACTAGGGGCTTACTAGGGACATGTTGGTGTCTATGTATTCACACATGCATTACGATTTCCGGATAACACAATTATAGCATGAATAAAAGACAATTATCATGAACAAGGAAATATAATAATAATGCTTTTATTATTGCCTCTAGGGCATATTTCCAACAGTCAGTTGATCCAAATTGAGAGTTTTGGCATTGTTATATCCTTTACCTCTGTTCATAATGCTGAAAAGTGGACCTTGGTTTTAGTTTATGGACCATGTGAAGGGGAGTGCCGTGATGATTTTGTTCATTGGTTGTACCATGTTCAAATACCTCTTGATGAACATTGTATTTTACTAGGTGATTTCAATTTTATTCGCTCCCTCAACAACAGAAACTTGCCTGGTGGGGATGTCAATGACATCTTCCTTTTCAATGAGATCATTGGTCACCTAGGACTGTTGGAATTACCTTTGAAAGGATGGCGCTTCACTTCGTCTAACATGTAGGAAAATCCACTGTTGGAACAGTTGGATTGGTTCTTCACAACTTATGACTGGATTTCTTATTATCCAAATACAGTGGTACTTCCACTAGCCAGAACCTCTTCAGACCATGTGCCTTGCATCGTCTCAATTGACACAAACATACCAGATGCAAGAGTGTTTCGTTTTGAAAATTTTTGGGTGGATATGCCTGGTTTCTTTGAGTGTGTCACACAGTCTTGGGGTGCACCGGTTTTGCTGACTTGACAACAACTGGGGTCATTTCGAAGAAATTTAAGCGTCTACGGCAAGATCTCAAGCGATGGAGCAAAAATCTATCCTATATCAAACGACTAACTCTAGAATGTAACAAGGTTATATTATACCTCGATTTTCTTGAAGAAAGGATGCCTCTCACCACACCTGAGTTTAATTTCAGGAAGATAGTGAACTTGCATCATGAGGACCTCTTGAGGATTCATTATATCTATTGGAAGCAGCGTTGCACAATCCGCTATAACAAGGTGGGGGAGGAGAACTCAAAGTTCTTTCATGCGATGGCTATAGAAGGATGAAAAGAATTCCATAGCCAGCCTCACAGTTGAGGGAGGTGCCCCAGTGTCTGATCATCAGCTAATGGCGGGAATCCTGTGGACCTCATTCAAAAATAGAATGGGCTAGGCCCAGGGAATTTGCATGGGCTTTGATCTGCATCGCTTAATTCTTCCCGTGCCCCACCTGGATGAGAAATCCCAGCCCTTTTCTGCTAATGAAATTGCCAAGGCTTTAAAGGAGCTACCAGTGGACAGGGCACCTGGGCCCGATGGTTTCAATGGTCTCTTTGTCAAGCGATGTTGGCCCATCATCGAGCCTGACTTTCTGAGGCTGATCAAGGACTTTTATGAGGGAAATCTAGCCTTGGAGAACATAAATGGGTCTCTGGTCACCCTCATACCCAAAATGCTCTCCCATGAAAGCCCTAATGATTTTAGGCCCATATCCCTCACCAACACCTGCCTCAAATTCTTGACAAAGCTTTTGGCTAATCATTTGCAAAGTGTAATCCTCAAATGTATACAAAAAAACCAATATGGATTTCTTAAGAGCCGGTCAATCCAAGATTGTTTGGCATGGACTTTTGAGTACATACACCAGTGCAAGCAATCCAAATGGCCCAATTTTATCCTTAAGCTCGACTTTGCCAAAGTTTTTGATACGATTGAGCATGAGGTTATCTTTGCAAATGTTAAGATTCAAAGGATTTGATGACAAGTGGATCTCCTGGATAAATGAAATCTTATCATCTGGCAGTTCTTCTGTCATGTTAAATTTTGTCCCAGGAAAACAGTTCAAATGTAAGTGTGGAGACAGACAAGGTGACCCTCTCCCACCTCTGCTTTTTTTTGGCTGTGGATGTGCTACAAATAGTGGTTAATGACATGCTAGCTCAAGGAGTCATCTCTTTGCCTATTCCCTCTCATGATCTAGACTTTCCTGTTATTCAATATGCTGATGACACAATTGTCATTCTACCGGCAATTGAGGAACAGTTGTAGGCAATGAAAAACATGCTCCTCACCTTCCAGGAGCCCACTGGTCTGAAGGTAAATTTTAGCAAATCCTCTCGGATCCCTTTGAATATGGATAATGAGTTGGCTACAAGATTGGCTGCAGTCCTGGGTTGCAAGATTGGCACTACTCCATTTACCTCTCTGGGCCTACCAATGGGCACCACAAGACCTAAGATTGTTGATTTTATGCCTATGGTCGACAGAGTAGAAATAAGACTCTCTTGCAGCTCCTCAATGCTTAATCAAGGCTCCAGACTTCAACTTCTTGCTTCAGTCTTGACCTCTATGCCAATTTATTTTCTGTGCTCTTTGAATATCCCCCGGGGATTATTAAACAGCTGGACAGGATCTTCAGACAGTGCCTTTGGAGAGGCAACAGTGACAACCCAAAACAATCCCTTGCTACATGGAATTTGTTCTGTAGGCCCAAAGATGAAGGTGGTCTTGGAATAATCAACCTTAATATTCAAAACCAGGGGCTTCTTATCAAACATCTGCACAACTTTTATAATAAAGTGAACATTCCTTGGGTTTCCTTGATTTGGAATTCATATTATCACAGTGTGGTTCCCCAAGCTACAGTGATGGCTGGATCCTTCTGGTGGGGAGATGTTTTTAAGCTTTCTGACACCTTCGGAGCAGTTGCCTCAGCCCATGTACACATGGGAGACTCTGTCATGTTCTGGTTAGATGCTTGGTGGGTGGGGGGCTCCACAGTGCCTCTGTTCAGAAGGCTCCCAAGATTGTTCTCTTTTGTTAAGGATGATAAATCATCTGCTGCTAAAACCCTTAGCTCCTCGGATCTCTTCTCTTTGTTCCACCTGCCAATATCTCAAGAAGCCACTGTGGAACTAGGAATTCTTGAAGACTGGATATTGCATCTTCAAAGGGATCCACTCTCTGCTGATGTCTGGATCTGGGTAGGGAAATCTGGTGCTTACTCTACAAAAAGCTTCTACACCATAATGTATTCTCACATGCCCACAATTCAGACATGTAAATGGCTTTGGAGGAGCAAGTGCACCATGAAAATCAAAGTTTTTGGATGGTTGTTATTCTTTGATCACCTAAACACCAAAGACATGCTTGTCAGAAGACACTGGAGCCTGCCTGATGATGACAATAATTGTGTCATTTGTACTGCCCAGACTTATGAAGACATACTGCACCTTTTCATGAATTGCACCTTCAGCAACAGAGTCTGGAGCTACCTGGGAATTGACAGGACTGGTGGGGAAGACATACAAGATTGTATCTCTCTTGCAAGGAGATACTTCAGACACAACTTCTTCTTTGAAGTTATGCTTACGTCTGCTTGGAACATTTGGATTTTGCGAAATGGCAGAACTTTTAGAGGAGAGGCAACCTCCTTTGCTAGGTGGAAGTGTAATTTTGTACATTATTTAACCTTATTATCTCATAGCTTAGCTAGTACTACCAGGGCCTCTCTTTTGGCTTGGGTTAATTCCCTCCCTTAGTCTATAGGTAAGTTTGGGGTAGGTTTTCTCTTTCCTTTTGTATATATGACTAACAATAACTGTATTCTTTCTTTGAGGTTGGAATCAAAGACTGTGGGGCTTTGCTCCATAGTAGATAGTTTCAAAAAATTATTGATATGAAAGAAGGAAACATTAGATTTCCATTCTATTAAGGAAAGGCATGGAACACTTCCCTAGAAAGAAAATTAAATTGCCTTATGAATCTATTATGAGAGCCACTTATGGATTCCATGCCAAAGATGACACTACTTAGATCTATTCGTGTTTTATGCCTAGCTAGGGGCGTTAAACAATAGCGCTTGTTGGGAGGCAACCCAATTTTATTTTTGTTTTTGGGTTCTATTTTGCAATAAATACTTCTTCCAGCCTCTGTTTAGATGTGGTTTTATATTTTAATTAGTTGTTGTGCCAAGTAAGACCTTTGGGATAGCTTACGGTGATAGTTGATTTGATCCTGCTCAAAAACAGAAACTTTTGCGCCCAGGAGATTAGTTTTCATTTTTTACAGAAGCGTGATAAAATACTGATTCTGTTTGCAGATGATTAATAAACAAATTTCCTAGGACTTCCAATTTCTCTGGATTTTTTGAGTTACAGAAATACTCGAAATACCTAGATTGCTATGGACTATTCTCTTTTTGACAGATTCTATTTTTCGCGTGTTGTTTGCTTATTTTGATGAATCTATGGCTAGTATCTGGGGTATGAACCATGGAGTTGGAAAATAGTAGATATTACACCAATATAAATAAAGAATGAGTTCACAACAGTACCAAAAGTGGTGATTTATTTTCTTATACTAACGGAGCTTACGAGATTTTCTATTGAAGTTTTGTGTTGTGAAGTTTTCATGTTTTGGGTAAAGATTTGATGGACTATGGAATAAGGAGTGGCAAGAGCCTAAGCTTGGGGATTCCCAAGGCAACCCAAGGTAATAATCAAGGGGGCCAAAGGGCCTAAGCTTGGGGATGCCCCGGGAAGGCATCCCCTCTTCCGTCTTCGTCTATCGGTATCTTTACTTGAGGCTATATTTTTATTCACCACATGGTATGTGTTTTTCTTGGAGCCTCTTGTATTATTTGAGTCATTGCTTTATAGTTTGCCACAATCATCCTTACTATACACACCTTTTGGGAGATACATGCATGAATCGTGATTTATTAGAATGCTCTATGTGCTTCACTTATATCTTTTGAGCTAGGAAATTTTGCTCTAGTGCTTCACTTATATCTTTTTAGAGCATGTCGGTGGTTTTATTTTATAGAAATTGATGAACTCTCGTACTTCACTTATATTATTTTGAGAGTCTTTAGAACAGCATGGTAGTTTGCATTGGTTATAAAATTAGTCCTTATATGATAGGCATCCAAGAGGGATATAATAAAAACTTTCATATATAGTGCATTGAATACTATGAGAAGTTTGATTCCTTATGATTGTTTTGAGATATGAAGATAGTGATATTAGAGTCATGCTAGTGACTAGTTGTGAATTTTAGAAAAACTTGTGTTAAGGTTTTTGAGTCCCGTAGCATGCACGTATGGTGAACCTTTATGTAATGAAGTTGGAGCATGAGATGTTTTTTGATTGTCTTCCTTATGAGTGGAGGTCAGGGACGAGCGATGGTCTTTTCCTACTAATCTACCCTGCTAGGAGCATGCGCGTAGTACTTTGTTTCGATGACTAATAGATTTTTGTAATAAGTATGTGAGTTCATTATGACTAATGTTGAGTCCAGGGATTATACGCACTCCCACCTTTCCTCCATTGCTAGCCTCTGTAGTACCGCGCAACTCTCGCCGGTACCATAAACCCACCACATATCCTTCCTCAAAACAACCACCATACCTACCTATTATGGCATTTCCATAGCCATCTCGAGATATATTGCCATGCACACCCACTTAGCTTTCTTTTTTTGAGCTTTCATAAACTTATAGCTCTAGTGCATCCGTTGCATGGCAATCCCTACTCACTCAAATTGATATTATTAATGGGCATCCCCATAGCCCGTTGATACGCCTAGTTGATGTGAGACTATCTCCTTCTTTTTGTCTTCTCCACGACCACCGTCTATTCCACCTATAGTGCTATGTCCATGGCTCACGCTCATGTATTGCATGAAAGTTGAAAAGGTTTGAGAATATCAAAAGTATGAAACAAATGCTTGTCTTGTCATCGGGGTTGTGCATGATTTGAATATTTTGTGTGATGAAGATGGAGCATAGCCAGACTATATGATTTTGTATTGATAAGCTTTCTTTGGCCATGTTATTTTGAGAAGACATAATTATTTTGTTAGTATGATTAAAGTATTATTGTTTTTATGTCAATATTAAACTTTTGTTTTGAATCTTACGAATCTGAACATTCATGCCACAATAAAGAGAATTACATGGATAAATATGTTAGGTAGCATTCCACATAAAAAATTCTGTTTTTATCATTTACCTACTCGGGGACGAGTCGGAATTAAGCTTGGGGATGCTTGATACGTCTCCAACGTATCTATAATTTTTTATTGTTCCATGCTATTATATTATCTGTTTTGGATGTTTTATATGCATTAATATGCTATTTTACATAGAGCCCAGTGCCAGTTCCTGTTTTTTTCCTTGTTTTAGAGTTTCGCAGAAAAGGAATACCAAATGGAGTCCAAATGGAATAGAACTTTTGCGATGATTTTTCTTGGACCAGAAGACACCCGAGAGACTTGGAGTGCAAGTCAGAAGAGCCATGAGGCGGCCACAAGGGTGGAGGGCGCGCCTAAGGGGGTAGGGCGCACCCCCCGGCCTTGTGGGCCCCTCGGTGACCCCCTGACCTAGATCTTCTTCCTATATATTCTCAAATACCCCGAAAACTTCCAGGGGAGCCACGAAACCACTTTTCCACCGCTGCAACCTTCTGTACCCATGAAATCCCATCTAGGAACCTTTTCCAGCATCCTGCTGGAGGGGGATTCGATCACGGAGGGCTTCTACATCAACCCCGTTGCCTCTCTAATGAAGCGTGAGTAGTTTACCACAGACCTACGGGTCCATAGCTAGTAGCTAGATAGCTTCTTCTCTCTCTTTGATTCTCAATACCATGTTCTCCTTGATGTTCTTGGATACCTATTCAATGTAATACTCTTTTGCGGCGTGTTTGCCGAGATCCGATGAATTGTGGATTTATGATCAGCTTATCTATGAATATTATTTGAATCTCCTATGAATTCTTATATGCATGATTTGGTATCTTTGCAGGTCTCTTCGAATTATCAATTTGGTTTGGACAACTAGATTGGTTTTTCTTGCACTGGGAGAAGTGCTTAGCTTTGGGTTCAATCTTGTGGTGCTCGATCCTAGTGATAGAAGGGGAAACGACATGTATTGTGTTGTTGCCATCGAGGATAACAAGATGGGGTTTTCATCATATTGCTTGAGTTAACCCCGCTAAATCATGTCATCTTACTTAATGCGTTACTCTGTTCTTTTGAACTTAATACTCCACATGCAGGCAGGAGTCGGTCGATGTGTGGAGTAATAGTAGTAGATGCAGAATCATTTCGTCTACTTGACACGGCCATGATGCCTATTGTCACACCCTGATTTTCATGTCACAACACTTATGCTAATAAATCATGGTAAAATGTGGTCTAAAAAACTTTTGAGTGTTTGGTGTTTGTTTGATTGGATTTGCTTTGCTGTTTGCAAGTGCTCTAAAAATCAAATAAATCCTCCAACCCCTATACTTCATCTCCTTGATCCAAAACTTTGCCCAATGATCATGCCATGTGTATAGGTCAGAATATAATTTTCTTGTAAAAATAATTTGGCCAAAAAGTATTTTTCTAAATTAGGTTTTCCAAAACCCCCTGAATTGACACTTGAACTACAAGTACTTAATGAAGGGTGTGAAAAATCTTTCAAAAATTATATTTGACTCCTATTAGATATAGGTCACCTAGAAACCACAAAAAATATAATTTTAAAAGTTATCTTCCTATTTTATTTAAAGGCTTTTTTAAGGCCAGAAATGGTCTTTAATAGGTTAAAATTATTTTAATGTTTCAAACATATTTGAGGAAATTTAGGGAAGCTCAGTGGACATATATTGTCCATATATAAGAGTTTCAACACGTGGTCATGTTCAAATTATTGTCAAATCCCTCAAAAACTATTTCTGGATATTTCAAGCTTTTGAAATATTTACAAAGGAAATATTCTCCATTAAATCCCAGAAAATTCTATCATGTCTAAGATGACCTACTTAAGGATCCTACAAAGTCTCATGTCATGGGGAACAATGTAGCACCACCAAACCCTCTCAAAACCATTTATGTCCTTTTCCAAGTTTGAACAACTTTGCACTACCAAACATGTCCAAATGATCTCAAAATTTGTACACATCCTCATATGGTCTAATAATTCACCTAGGCCAAGTGACACAAGTTGGAGAATAGTATAACTTGATCAAAGTGCCTCAAAACCCTTTCTGTCCAGAACCAAATTGGAGCAACTCTACAATGCCAAGTGTCTCCTTTTGATCTCAATTTTTTTGGACATGTTTAGAACCTCAAATGATGGCACTACACCAAGTGGTGCATCGAGGAGAATAGATTTGCATGACTAAATCTTGGAAAGTCCATTTCTGTTGATTTCCAGGGTTTGCCAAAGTTACATTGGCAACTTTCTTCAAATGGGAGCAAACTTGGTGATCATCCTCAATTATATATGTAATTTGATCCTGTTGATTCATGTCAAGTGGAATCCATTTGCTTAACCAAACTAGCATCAAACACCTTCTGACAGAATGGCAAAATGCATGTTTCAACCCCTTCCACTAATCTCCATGAGCTGAACTTTTTCCCACATCCTCATCTGCTCCTCCTATACCTCCTGCACACTTTGCTGCCCAAGGAGCAATGATTAAGGGGGGTAGAGACCCATTTTTCCTCTTTGGACAGCCACTTTCCCCTCCCTTTCTCATCTCTCTCTCACTCCTGGCAAGTTCCAGAGCATCCAAAGCCTCCCTTCCTCTTGTTTATTCTTCCTGCAGACGCCAGACACAAGTGGACACGCGGGTGCGCGCAAAAAGCCGCGAACGCCAGCCATTTGCGTGCTCTGGAGCGTGAGGTAGAGCAGGAGACCGTTGACGCCGCGTTCCCCAACCACCTCGGGCCTCCCCTCGATGTCCCCAAAACGACAGCCGTGTAGGCCCCCTTCTCTCCCCCACTCTCTCACCCCCTGCTGCCCGTGCCCGACGCTGCCCGGCTCGACCAGTGGGCGCGCGAGCTCGGGTCCCGCCAGTAACTCGCCCTGCTTTCCCTTTCCTCCTCCCTCGACCTAGTACACACCCACGAGAGCCCCAGACACGACCAGGGGAGCCACACATGGCCCTGGTGTTTCCCAACTCGAAACCATGGACGCGGTCCGCGGCACGCCTTCGCCCCCACCTCATCTGGCCTTCCCGACCCCCTTCAAGCTCATAATGAGACTCACCGCCCTCCTAGCCTTCTCCCGAACCACTCACTTGCCCTCCAGAGCCACCCCTCGCTTCTCAGGGCTGCCATGGCCGCCGCTGCCCTCCCCTCGAATTCAGGCGAGCCCGAGCTCCTCTCCCTCTACTCTATCCACCGGGAGTCTCCTAGGGAAAGGCGAAGCTCCCACGCTCTTCCCCTCGCCCGAGGGCGCACCGTAGCGCCATGCCCAACCTCGCCCAACGCCACTATTGTCTCGACCATCCCCGACAGCCGTGGCATACACCAATGGATGTGGCATTCAACGCCAAGCTCATCCATAGCCAGAGCGTCGCCGGAGGTGCTCCATAGCGCTGGTAGTCGCCGTCGGGGATCTTTGCTCCCTCCGCCAGGCGAACGCCCGGGAGAAAGACGAAGACGAAGGCCTTGCAGGCGGGCCTCGCTCGTCTGTGGCCCAGCCACCGAGCCACGCTGGCAAGTGGAGGTGGGTTCTCCCTCTCCCTTGTTCCCGCAGCAAAGGTGCACTACATCTGGGCGCCTTCGGGGTCACCCTGTCGTCCGCGTGGCTGAGCCGCTGGGCCGGCCCAGTGCGCTGTGGTGCTAAACTGCGCCCTGTGCACACTTTACGTATAACCCAAATTGTTTTCTTTTTCTTTTCCAGCGAGCTTCTAAAATCCATAGTTCATTCATTTCATGCCCAAATTTTATGATTCAAATTCCCAGTGACTCCATAAATCATGATCTCTACCATTTGGTGCAACATGCACCTTTTTCCAGAACAATTTTCTTCACACATATTAAATAAAATCACGTTTTCCATTTCTGTGATGAACTTTAGAAAATCACAGAGAACTCATATTCGATACAAATGCCATGATTCAAATTTCTAGATACATCTAAGTTCATTTTTCTTAATACTTTCTGTGCAACATAGAATGATGAGCCATTTCTTCATACTTGTCAACTTTGCAAATTCATAGGAAAAATCATTTGAACTCCAAATCTAGTGAAACCAACTCCTAGATGCGTCTAAAATCATGCCTTGTTAAATGGGTTCCCTTACTCATTTTTCAAAAATATATTTCTGTGCACCCCTTGCAGATCCATTAAATCCCTTGATTCCATCATATTGAAATGTTCAGAAATATCCATTGACCCAACCCCAATGAAACCACTCTGGTTATTTTTCATATAACCAGAGATGTCCTAGAATAGTCAAATTAATATTTTAGAGCACTTTTATTTTCTGCCTTGTTGTGTTGCTTACTATGATTGTTTCTGACGTTAGTTGACGAAGTAGACGAAATACTCGGAGATGGACCAGAAGATTTGAAGACTCTGATGAACCAGGCAAGCAGCCCTTTGACCATCTCTCTGAAACCCTTTTTATGCATGTCATATAGCACTTTAATATTGTTGCATCAAAATCATGATGAGATGGTAACAACCTTGGTGGGTTGCCTTCGATACTTCCTTGTTGATACTTGCATTGTGCATGATCCTACCTTCTTATGAGGGTTATGCTGGTGGGACTAGATAGGATGCTAAAGTAGTTTCTAAGCAAGTGGGACAGGGTATATGCATGGTGATGGAGACAAAAGTATTCTCAAAGACTTTTTGAAAACCCCGTCTGGTGCCACTAATGCCCGAGGGAGATGTTGAGCTAGGTAACCACTTGATAAAGAAGTGGTGTACCGAGGCAAGTGAGTGTGTTGTTTTCAAAAACGGATTGGTTTAAGTTGCGACCGTTACTCCGACCTTACATGCGCAACCACTCTACCCTTATATGGGAAAGGGCATTATTGATTACCTAATTCGTGCTAACATGGATGCTCTCATTACTAGTGACGGGAGTGGCGTGGTCACTCTCGGGACGGGGTCGTGCCAGGTAGGGCGGCCATGACTGTTTTCACAGGGCACCGGACACACCGTTGGTACCCCATGCATGTGGTATGTAATGAATATGGGAGCGTGGCTCCACAAAAAGAATTTATTGTGTGACAATGTTTGGCACGGGGGCTGCTACCAATCGAGTGGACTCCTTGTTAGTCACGGGTAGGGAAAGGTAGTGATCGGGTGCTTACCCCGGGTACTTGAGGTACCGCGGGTCATGGATGCCACGGAAGTTCCCTGGATCTTGTGGGTAAAGTGTGCAACCACTGCAGAGTGTCAAACTATTCGAATAGCCATGTCCACAGTCAAGGACAGTTGGGTAACTGCTCTTGGGCTACGTCCACATGTTTACAGACCAGTGTGTGTGTTCGGATAAGTGGGGAGAACTACTTGGGTCAAGTCAAAGGACTTGACATAATTGAGTTGGGTTGATGCCTACTCCATTTATGTTGATATCTGTAACTAGTTCATATGGTTACTTGAATTCATATGATGCATGTTTTACCAATTGTTGAACATGTCATAGCACAACAAAACTAGCTTTCTGCAAAATTTACCTATATCATGCATTCTTGTATCTTGAACCAAAACATGGGTTGCTTGCGAGTACATTCAACGTACTCATTGGCTTGCCACTGGTTATTTTATTGGCTAGGCATGAAAGAACATGATATGATGAAGAATACTTCGGTGACGAACATGTGAGCTAGGACGCTTCCCAGTCAGAATGCCTGTAGGGTAAAGGCAGATGGCATGGATCCAAGTTATCAACGAGGATTTCCGCTGCGTAGTTATACTCAAGACTTGACCATAACGGTCATAATTTATGTAAGACGGTATGTATGGATGTAAGACTCTTGTTATACAGCTTCTATGTGTTCATTGAGCATTGATCTGTGGGATCACTGTACATGTGCATTCGGTGATCACGACTTATGAGTCGGGGTCCCCACACCTATATTCATGATCATTGCCTTAGATATCGTCATAACTTTGCGCTTTTCTATCAATTGCTCGGCAGTAATTTTTTCACCCACCATAATAATTTCTATCTTTAGAGAAGCCTGTAGTGAAACCTATGGCCCCCGGGTCTATTTTCCATATCATATAAGTTTCCAATCTAGAATTTTAGTTTTCGATTTACTTTCTTTTGCAATCTTTTACTTTCCGTTCCATAAAACAAAAATACCAAAAATATTACTTTACCGTTTACCTATCTATATCAGATCTCACTTTGCAAAATAACCGTGAAGGGATTGACAAACCCTTTCTCGCGTTGGGTGCAAGTTGGTGTTTGTTTGTGTAGGTATTCAGTGGCTTGTTGCATTGTCTCCTACTGGATTGATACCTTGGTTCTCAAAACTGAGGCAAATACTTACTCTATACTTTGCTGCATCACCCTTTCCTCTTCAAGGGAAAAACCAACGCAAGCTCAAGAGGTAGCAGATATTTCTTGTACTGGTTCTTTTATGAAGAAGACTATTGAATTCTGGTGGGATCTTGTGGAAAGAATTAAACACAACTCTGAAGACTGGGAACTCGACGAAGGTAAAGAGCAGGTATTAAGCTTAAGTATGATTGTGTTAAATATTTTATGAATACCGATGCTTTTCAAAAGTAGCACTAAATATGGACTTGACTCTGAGATAGTAGCTTCTTTTTGTGAATCTTTTGCTACTCATGTTGATCTCCCTAAGGAGAAGTGGTTTAAATATCACCCACCTATTAAATAAGAAATTAAAGAACCGGAACTAGCTAAAGAAGAAACTATACTTTATAATGTTGATCCAGTTGTTCCTACTGCTTACATTGAGAAACCACCTTTCCCTATGAGGATGAAGGAACATGATAAAGTTTCAACTGTGGTTAACAAAAGTTATATTAGAACACCCAAACCTGATGAACAAATCAAAGTAGAACCTAGTGTTGCTATGGTTAAGGATCTCTTGGAATAAAATGTAGATGTTCATGTTATTTACTTCTGTAATGAATCTACTAGAATTGTCAAACCCGATAGAATGGATAATCATAGACCAGTTGTTGGCATGCCTGTTGTCTCAGTTAAAATAGGAGATCACTATTATCATGGTTTATGTGACATAGGTGCTAGCATGTGTGCTATTCCCTATACCCTATATCAAGAAATTATGAATGACACAACACCCGCAGAGATAGAAGACATTGATGTCACTATTAAACTCGCTAATAGAGATACTATATCACCAATTGGGATTGTTAGAGATGTTGAAGTCTTGTGTGGGAAAATAAAATATCCTAATTTTCTTGTTCTTGGTTCCCCACAAGATGACTTTTGTCCCATTATCTTTGGTAGACCTTTCTTAAACACTGTTAATGCTAAAAATGAGTGTGAGAAACAAATTATCGTGTTAACTTTGGTGATGAATCTCATGAGTTTAATTTTTCCAAGTTTAGTAGAAAGCTTCATGAAAAAGAATTGTCTAGTAAAGATGAAATAATTGGTCTTGCCTCCATTATTGTGCCTCCTACTAATCCTCTACAACAATATCTGCTAGACCTTAAAAATGATTTACATATGCATCAAAGAAATGGAATAGATAAGATTTTCTTTGAACAACGTCATGTGCTTAAACACAATTTGCCTATTGAAACTCTAGGAGGTCCTCCTCCACCTAAAGGTGATCATGTGTTTGAATTAAAACAATTGCCACACACTTTGAAATATGCTTATCTTGATGAGAAGAAGATATATCATCTTATTATTAGTGCTAACCTTTCAGAACGCGAAGAAGAAAAAATATTAAAAGTTCTAAGGAAGCACCGAGCTGCTATTGGATATACTCTTGATGATTTAAGGGCATTAGTGCCACTCTATGTCAGCACAAGATTAATATGGAACCTGATGCTAAACCCGTTGTAGATCACCAATGTTGGTTAAATCCGAAGATGAAAGAAGTGGTAAGAACGAAAATATTAGAACTTCTGGAAGCAGGTATAATCTATCCTATAGCTGATAATAGATGGGTAAGTCCTGTTCATTGTGTCCCTAAGAAAGGAGGTATCACTGTTGTTCCTAATGATAAGAATGAACTTATTCCACAAAGAATTGTTACAGGCTATAGAATGGTAATTGATTTTAGAAAATTAAACAAATCACCTAGAAAAGATCATTACCCTCTCCCTCTTATTGATCAAATGCTAGAAATATTATCTAAGCACACAAATTTTTGCTTTCTTGATGGATACTCTGGGTTTTCAACAATACCTGTTTCTCAACCTGATCAAGAAAAGACCACTTTTACTTATCCCTTTGGAACTTATGCTTATAGATGTATGCCTTTTGGTTTATGCAATGCACCTGCTACCTTTCAAAGATGTATGACCGCTATATTCTCTGACTTTTGTGAAAAGATTCTTGAGGTCTGCATGGATGACTTTTCCATTTATGAGAAGTCTTTTGATGATTGTTTAAGCAATCTTGATCGAGTTTTGTAGAGATGTGAATGAGCAAATCTTATCTTGAATTGGGAGAAGTGCCACTTTATGGTTAATGAAGGTATTGTCTTGGGTCATAAAATTTCTGAAAGAGGTATTGAAGTGGACAAAGCTAAGGTTGATGTAAATGAGAAAATGCCATGTCCTAAAGATATCAAAGGTATTCATAGTTTCTTAGGTCATGTTGGTTTATATAGGAGATTTATCAAAGACTTTTCTAAAATTTCTAGGCCTCTCGCAAATCTTTTGCAAAAGGATGTTCCTTTTATTTTTGATGATGATTCTTTAGAAGCCTTCGAAACACCCAAGAAAGCCTTAATTTCTACACCTATTATTCAACCACCTGATTGGAACTTGCCTTTTGAAATTATGTGTGATGCTAGTGATTATGCTGTTGGTGTTGTTTTAGGATAAAGAGTCGATAAGAAACTAAATGTTATTCATTGTGGTAGTAAAACTCTAGACAATGCTCAAAGAAATTATGCTACTACTGAAAAAGAATTTCTAGCAGTGGTGTTTGCTTGTGATAAATTTAGATCTTACATTGTTGATTCAAAAGTAATTGTTCACACCGACCATGCTGCTATTAAATATCTTATGGAAAAGAAAGATGCTAAACCTAGACTCATTCGATGGTTTCTCTTGCTACAAGAATTTGATTTATGTATCACTGATAGAAAAGGAGCAGAGAACCCTGTAGCTGATAACTTGTCTAGGCTTGAAAATGTGCTTGATGACCCACTACCTATTGATGATAGTTTTCCTGATGAGCAATTAGCTGCAATAAATGTTTCTCATAACACTCCTTGGTATGCTGACTATGCTAATTACATTGTTGCTAAATATTTGACACCTAGCTTTACATACCAACAAAAGAAAAAAATCATCTATGATTTAAGACATTACTTTTGGGATGACCCACATCTTTATAAAGGATTAGATGGTATTATTAGATATTGTGTACCTGAGCATGAACAGGGACAAATCCTACGGAAATGTCACTCCGAAACTTATGGAGGGCATCATGCGGGACACAGAACTGCTCACAAGGTATTGTAATCTGGATTTTCGTTGCCTACTCTTTTCAAGGATGCTCGTAAGTTCGCCTTATCTTGTGATGAATGTCAAAGAATAAGTAATATCAGTAAGCGTCAAGAAATGCCTATGAATTATTCACTTGTTGTTGAACCATTTGATGTTTGGGGATTTGATTACATGGGACATTTTCCTTCCTCTAATGGGTACACACATATTTTGGTTGCTGTTGATTATGTTACTAAGTGGGTAGAAGCTATTCCAACTAGTAGTGTTGATCACAAAACCTCTATTAAAATGCTTGCTAAGTACTCCCTCCGTTCCTTTATGCACGGTGTATTATTTTCAGCACAGTGACCAAGGCACATAATTATAGACATGTTACATCGAAATTACCCTTGTTGGTTAGTGGCAAGTAAATCGGTTAGTCCAGGAAAGTAAGAGATACATGCAATCTACAGAGATATACTTTCCTTCTTTTGCTACAAGGACAGATACAGACAATTAGGAGAGAGATACTTTCCCTTTTTCTAGAGTGCTAACAAAGGAATTAGAAGAAATGCACCTTACATTCTGGAATTTTATCAAAAAACAAATAAACCTTATATAAAGGAACGAAGGGAGTATGATGTTAGCCATAGAATTGCATCACCTTATCATCCTCAGTCTACTGCTCAAGTTGAACTTAGCAATAGAGAAATAAAATTAATTTTGCAAAAGACTGTCAATAGATCCCGGAAGAATTGGTTTAAGAAATTAGATGATGCACTTTGGGCTTATAGAACAGCATATAAAAATCCTATGGTTATGTCTCCTTATAAAATGGTTTATGGAAAAGCTTGTCATTTGCCTCTTGAGTTGGAACATAAAGCATATTGGGCAATTAAAGAACGCAACTATGATTTTAAACTTGCCGGTGAAAAGAGGTTGTTGACATTAGCTCTTTAGATGAATGGAGAACCCAAGCTTATGAAAATGCCAAGTTATTTAAAGAAAAAGTTAAAAGATGGCATCATAAAAGAATCCAAAAGCGTGAGTTCAAAGTTGGAGAATATGTTCTTTTGTACAACTCTTGTTTCAGATTCTTTGCAGGAAAAATCCTCTCCAAATGGGAAGGACCCTATGTTATCAAGGAGGTTTATCAGTCTAGAGCTATCAAAATAAATAATGCCGAAGGTACTAACCCGAAGGTTGTTAATGGGAAACGAATAAAACATTATATCTTAGGTACGCCTGTTAATGTTGAAAGTAATATTATCCAAACTATGACATTGGAAGAAAAAAGAAAAGAGTCCTTCAGGAACACTCCAGAATCATTAAAAAGAGGAGGTACGTGATATGGTAAGTAAACAGACTCCGAAAAATCCACAAAAATATTTTCTGTCAGTTTTGGGATATAACAAAATTTGGAAAATAAGAAACTTGCAGGAAGTGCACCCTGGTGGGCACAAGACACAAGACACCTCGGGTACCTCATGGACTCCCAAGATAAAAAATCTTTATATACCCCCAAACCTATTGACCACTGTATCGCGGAGAAATCTTCTGTTTTCTTTTCCTTGTTGTTTTCTGTCAGATCCCATCTACCATGGCCGCTTCAAGCTCCTCCAAGGACAAGTTCTTCAAGAACGTCATCAACCCATATTTGTGGGAGGTGCTGCAGCACCCTCAGGTCATCTAGATGCATGAGGGGGTGCTCCACATCCGGGATGTGCAAGGCCCCAAGGGGACGGGAACCGTGGAGGCCAGGCTTGAAGTCATGGAGCAGGAGGTACACTACAGGAATCAGGATCTTTGCCATCAGCCATGGCAGACGGCAAAGGCATGCCTGGCAGACGGCAAAGAGCCCTTTGTCGTGGTTCATTCTACCGAACGGTTTGTCGTCTGCTGGCTGACAGCAAAGATGTCTAGGCCTTTGTCGTTCGCTGGAAGACGACAAAGGGCCTGGACGACACACATGGCAGGTTAGTTCCGTTAGGAAGTTAATGGCATGCTTTGCCGTCTGCCAGAAGACGACAAAGACCTTTTCATCTTTCCCATCCACCAGCCGACAACAAAGCGCCTAAATAGGCCAGCCCAGGTAGCTATCACGTGGCATGCTATGCCGTCTGCTGGCAGACAGCAAAGGTGCAAAGGTCTTTGACGGCAAACTGACCAAATAGGCCAGCCACAGTGTCCCAAGTTGCATAGGTAGCTGCCACGTGGCAGCTTTGCCGTCTGCTGGCTGATGGCAGAGCTCTTTGTCGTGCACGAGCAGACGGCAAAGAGCCTGTATAGCCCCTGTTTTTTCTGTTTTTCTTCAACTAGAGGAGTGGCCCTCGCAAATGCAAGGGCACCGTCTTTATTGTTTTGGAAATGTAGGAAAACTTATGTTTTTCATATTCTGCTGTGACTACTAAATTTTATATCATAAGAAAACAAAATTATTAAAGGCCTCTTTAGGATGCAGAATTTTCAAACATAAGAATTTGATGCAAGTTCAATGTTATTATTTCTTCTATACATATTGTTATTGTTTTCTCCATAAAATCATCATAGGAAATCCAATCGAAGGTTTATATATAAAATTTCAGAATATCATGTCCCAATATTGATTTATATTTCATTGAAAAGTTAATCTCATATATCCTTTAACTTAGGATATTCATAAGCATTTATACTAAGGCTAAAATAGTAATATGTGCATCGGACTGCTAATTTTGGATCTTGTACTATTGAATAATTTATAGAAGTGTCATATATATGGTTATATCCTCGAATAGCCGGGTAATTTATTTATTTTTGGGATCATTCGAGTTGTAATCTATCATATTTTTGGATTGTCTATATGCATTGGTATATATATTTGGAATTCGCATGTATTCTAGAAGAATAAAGTATGTGATGTATATATGCATATCTTCTTTAGTGGCTTCATAGTCAATAGTGTAACCATGGCTAAGTTATCACAAATGCAGGCAGTATATATGTCTTAAAATGCATACATATTTATGAATAAATGCATGCATTATACATGTCTTAAAATTTCATGATCAACTGAAGTTTAACCATTTTGGAGATATATCGATCTGTTCGATTCAAATACCTAAAAAAGTATTGTAATCCCATGGGTCCACCAAATTTTGCCCATCCGGTTATGGCATATTTCCTTATCCTTCTATTTGTTAATGATACTGAACATTCTTCAGATTTTTCTTATGAATCAACTGAAAATAACAACATTCCGCTTACTATTTTTTCTTCCCACTGAATGTTCACTTTTTCAATCCTTCATTCTATATTTTCTATTTTTTCTATATTTGTAGTCATCAATTGGGCCATCGCGGCCTTCGAGAATCTCATGCGGATGTTCACCAAGTTTTCTCTTTTCTTACACATCTACAACCCCTTTGAAAATCTTGACTACATTTCTCACATAAAAAATATACTAGTGTGTGATTTTTTAACCCATAGAACATATTCACACAATGAATACTATACCAATAAATTGAGAAATAAAATAATGTGATAAGGTAATCTTAAATTGTGATAGACAGAACTCCAAAGTTAAATGTGCTCAGCTTGGAGTAATTTCAGGATGGGTGACCGATCGGGAAGTTGCTCCCCGGTGCGCACGAGTGAGGACAAAGTGCGCAGAAAAGACTAGTATTGATCTGTGGGGCCAGTCTAGATCCTGCCAAGAGTAACGACCACCGGCGGGTGTGTCCGGGGCGTTACAAGTTGGTATCAGCGCCGACCCTCGCGGTTACACGTATGTTTAAGTACAGGTGCGCGGTCATGTTGTGCATGACGTTTGTGACGCGTCGTGGCACACGGCATGGCACATGTGCCGGACTGGAAGCACGGACGTATGTACCAAGAGGGAACGTTTCTATGGCCCGGCGAGGACATCGGTTCCTCTGAGTGGGGGTGTATGTAATAGCCTGGCTTAATACGGATGATAGACTACTCATATCAATAAGGAATTCCTTCTTTTCCGGAAGCCCATTCAGACAGAACTCCAAAGTTAAGCGTGCTAAGCTTGGAGTAATTTCAGGATGGGTGACCGATCGAGAAGTTGCTCCCGTGTGCGCACGAGTGTCAGGACCCCGATTCCAAGTCACATCGATCTAGCTGGTAACACCTCATATCACTTTGCGGCCTCACGCACGGTGTTCCCATGGGTGTCGCCTTACCATGGCCCGGGACCATTTGCGCCTTTTGGCTCACGTATATGATAATGTCGCTAGCATCCATATGACAGAGAACCCGGGCCGACATGGCTAGTCGTGAACCCAAAGTGGCACCGACCTATGGGGACAGGCATACATGAATCACATCGAGCATGTCGGTCAGCAGCGTGTGAATCCGTGCTGTAGCACTGGGCTAACAGGACTCCGGGAACCTGGGCTATATCAGGCTAGGCAGGACTCCAGATGTCACTGCATGACATTTCCCCGAAGGGACAGACACAGGAATGAAGTGAAACACATGCCGGCCAGTCAAGTGTCCTGAGCAGTAGTGCTGGGCTAGCAGGACTCCGGTGAACCGGGCTGTAGCGGACTACTATGGCTCATGGAAGCACTAGACTACATTTCCCCATAAGAGAGGCTGCCAAGGATAAAAAACTGGATTGTCGGATCCCACACATACCAAGCATTTCAATCATACACACAATATGCTCGATATGTGTAAATACAACTTGGCATCACAACATAACTCTACGACTCAAGTATTTATTCATTAGGCTCCGAGGAGCGAGATATTACAAACATGGGTCTCATGACCCAACAATCATAGCATACAAATCAAAGCACATGCGGAAGCTTAACATGTCTGAGTACAGACATCTACAAATGAAAAAGGCTAAGAAGCCTGACTATCTACCAGATCCTGCCGAGGGCACAAGATCGTAGCTGAGGTATCAAGCTAAACGTCAAAGTCCACGTGGAACTACTAGCGAGACTGAAGTCTCTCCGCAAAACATAAATTAAGCAAACGTGACTACAAATGTTCCCAGCAAGACTTACATCAGAACTAACTACATATGCATCGGTATTAACAAAGGGGTAGTGGAGTTTAACTGCAGCAAGCCAGCTTTGACTCAGTGGCTAACCTGAACTACGACTGCAAGCAACTCTTTTGAGGTGGCGCACACGAGTCCACATATTCACCATATCAATACACCACTATGGATCTGCTCCCGTCTCCCTACGAGAAGGCCATCCATAGCACTCACGCTTATCTTGCGAGTTTTAGAGTATCCACTTCAAGTTCTCTATGAACTGTATAGGCAACCAAGCAGTCCTTTACAGCGGACGCGGCTATTCGAATAGATGATGTTAACCCTGCAGGGGTGTACTTCTTCACACACGCTCTCACCACTTACCGTCGTTAACACGACATGTACTCGGCAACCTTCAAGCGGAAGCCCAACGAGGGTGTCGACCATAGCCTACCTAAACACTCAAGTCTCTAGTCCAGATTTATTCCCTATCCAGGTTCCATCCACAGGGAGTCCGGCCGAGGTTTCCACATACGGCCCCGAACGATGTGTACAGGGTTCTGAGACACCAAACGGGCACCCTGCATGCCCGGCCACGGTGTATCTACCACATCATATGCCACCCCTGGGGTCAGCGCTACACACGGCCGCCAACACATATCCTACAAACACCAGAAACTATTTGCAACTCCTGCACAGAGGACTAGGGTGGTTAAGAAGCCGAGAGGGTCAATTAAGGATCCCAATGCATGGTAGTAACTGGTTCTTAAACCACACATACAGATCTCGGTGCTTAAGGATGGTTCCAATGAAACAACCCGCCATGTACTCCTACATGGCCTCTCATCGATACCTTTACCAAATCGTGTTCAACACACTTAGCTCACACACAGTAGGACATGTTCACAACTTTCCAATTCTTCCCCGATGAATCAGACCTGACACAACTCTAAGCAATAGCAGGCATGACAAACAAGCATGAATGAGTAGGCACATCAGGGCTCAAATAAATCCTACTCATGCTAGTGGGTTTCATCTATTTACTGTGGCAATGACAGGTCATGCAGAGGATAAGGGGTTCAACTACCGCAGCAAGTAACAGATGAATCGTTGTTGTCCTAATGTAGTAAAAGAGAGCAGGAGCGAGAGAGTGGGATTGTATCGGAATGAACAAGGGGGGTTTTGCTTGCTTGGCACTTCTGAAGATAGTATAACTCTTCATCGGTGTCATCGATCACATCATCGAAGTAACGTCTACTGAGAGAGGACAATCACCGGCAAACACAAAAGAACCAACACTCACTGCAATGCACAATCAAATGAATGACATGTCATGTTAAGGAACTAAATTGACCTAATGCAGCAGTAAGCCAAGTTAATTGAAGTGGAATTCAAACAGGGTTAAACTCCAACTCCAAATGCTAGTTCATAAATTGCCCTAATCATGATTTATCCTATTCAGTTAGGTTAACTTGTTCAATCATGCATGAAACTGCCATAAACAGATTCTTCATATTTTTCTGATAATTTTTCATATATATTTGTTTCATTTGGAGTTATGGTTGAATTACTATGAATTTTTGAAGTTTTGGATATTTTCTGCAATTTTCTGAATTATTTTAAATCCAGAAAATCAATACTGCATTAGCATGACATCATGGTGACGTCATTAGGTCAACGGCGCCAGCCCAGGTCAAACCTGACTAGTGGGGTCCACTAGTCAGTGACCCAGTGCATCCTAGGGTCAATGACAGGTGGGTCCGGTCAACAGACACGTTAGCATAGTCAATTCCGAGCGTGGGTCCTGCTGGGGTTTAAACTAACCTAACAAGAAACAAAACAAGGATTAATTAGGGCGTGGGGCCCATCTATCAGCGGCTGTGGGGGTTAGTTAGCGCCTAATCTGAACCAGCCACGTCAGCTAAACGACGATTAGCCACCGGTGCTAAGCAGGACACGGCGGCGCTCCTCGTCCGGGCGACTCCAGCGATGAGAGCATGCGCGGCTGGTCTCGTTGGAACGGCTGCGATTCTGTGCGTCCTACGGTGGTGGTTGCAGGGGCTAGGGCGGCCGGAGACGACGACAAGGAGCTCGCCCGCGGCGGCCGGCATTCGGGTGTGCACGGCGATGCGGTTGCGGTGGCTGTAGTGGTGCGAGCGTGGCACCTACGGGCTCTACGCAGCACGGCGAGCAGGTTGGGCACGACGGCCGGTCCATTGGTTGGTCGGAAGCACGTCAGCGACGAGAGCAGGCGGCGGCGCATGCGGGTGGACGCGGTGCGTAGCTACGGCGTGCGAGAGAGGGAGCAGAGAGGGGGAGCAGGGGCAGGAGCTCACCACGGTTGCGACGAGGCGAACGGCGAGCTCGGGGAGGGGCTGGAGCGGTCGGGGCGGCGAGGGGGATCTTCGGCGACGGCAGTCGGGGACGAGCTCGATGAGGTCAGAGGAGCGCGCCCGGCGACGAGTGGCGGAGCGAGGAGGTCGAGGACGTCGTGGCGGAGCTCATGGACCGGTCGGGGAAGCAAGGGGGAGGCGGTGGCTGCGGCAGCAGCGAACGGCGGCGATGGCAGCGCTCGGACTGCGCGCGAGGAAGAGAGACAAGGGAGGGGAAAGAGCACGGGGAGAGTGGGGAGAGGTGCAGGGGAAGCAGGAGACTGCGTGGTGCTCGGGGCTGGCTCCAGAAGCGGCGGAAGCAGGAGGTGGAGCTCGGGCGGGCGCGCGTCGAGACGCCTCTGCCTACTGGCAGAGGTTGAAGACGGTGGGGCTCCTGGTGGGCTGGCCAACAGTGCTAGGCCAGTGGGCTGGGCCGACCACTTGGGCCGCCAGGTGGGTTGCGCAGGTAAGCCAGTAAATCTCTCTCTCTCTCCCTCTCTCTCTCTCTCTCTTATTTCTATTTTTGTTTCTATTTTCTAATTTGCAGTTTGTTTTTGATCTAGTTTTAAAAAACCAAATCAATTTTATAACTCCTGAAAATATTCATGAGCACTTTCTGAATTATTTCAGTGGCCCACAAATAGTTCCAACATTATTTGAGCATTTAAATTATTTATAGTGTTTAAATGCCCAAAGTCAAATAGTTTAAGATTTAATTCAAAAATCTAGGAATGACCTATGAATATGTTCATCATTTTTGGAAGAGGTTTTCACCTTTAACAGAAATCATGTACATTTCCAAAGGCATTGTGGGTCATTAAAAAAATATTTTATTTGAACCTATTTAAATTTCATTTGGTGCCAGGGTTTACCAATCCCCATTTCAAATTAAGGAAGTAATTTAGACAAGATGCATGGATGCTTGTGCCACTAATTGCAAACAATTGTAGGGCTGTGACAACGAGTGAGGATAAAGTGCGCAAAAAAGACTAGTATTGATCTGTGGGGCCAGTCTAGATCCCGCCAGGAGTAACGACCACCGGCGGGTGTGTCCGGGGCGTTACATAAAATTCTTAGTTTGAAGTTTGAGCATGAATGAACGTTACTCAATTAGAAAACCCTAATTCGCCTTTTCGTAGGTTGGGTTCAAAACCTAGTGTTGACAACTATGCAAAGCAGAGGCGTTCGGTAGGAAATAAGTTCATGGCTTTATTCTCGGGCCTGTCCTACCCTTCCTATCTCTAGTTTATGTGATGTGCAGGCCATTGCATTTTTTTACACACAATCCTACACCACAATGTCAGGTAAGCAATTGGCACAAAATGGTGATGGGATGTTCAACTACGATCCCGTTTTCTCGTGTTTCGTGAGTCATTGTATAGGGGGTCCTTAGCGTCGTCAACTATCATATCATTGCCTGCCAAGTTCACTATTCTTTTTGGTAACTCTATAATAAGTTGCAACAATCTTTTAAAACCTGGTTAACATAGCTCGCCTAATTAAGAAAATGTCAGTCTAAGATTTGTGAACATGAAAGCAAATTCACATACTAAGTGATGAAAAAAAATGAAAGTTTTCTACATGATCATGAAACGTCAAACTCTTTGTTTGAAGTTTAGAAATGCAAGGACATGAAGTAGGAAAAATGTCTCACCTCTAGGTGGAGTGGGTTCAAATGAATAGTGCCTAGTATCCCAAACTTGTGGTGCGTGTGAAATAATAAATTTTTGGATTATTCTCGGTCTCCGTCAATTCTATTTTTTATTTGATACAGGTGTTAGTGTGCACCTGTGACGTCTATGTACTGGTGTGCTCGTGGACACGCATCTTGCATGTATAACCTCAAAGGAAGTTTTAAACTGCATGAACACACATTCTGTATGCATGTGTGTGTAATTCACATGATGAACTCCAGTCTTGCTAATTCAGGCAAATATCAAGCCTAAGTTGGAGCACATTCGCTTCTAATATACGTGACTTAGATCGCAAATAGTGCTCATGCTGACACAATTATGGATGATGATGATGTTTGACTGTAAGTCCACACCGGCTTCTCTAGCTCGTATTAAGAGATGCATGCAGGGGCCAATGATAGCTTGCTCATCCATATCGACATAGATACACCAATAATAGTTCGTATGCATGTGTGGAAATTGGGTCTGTCCTAGTCACTGCACCTACTGCAACGTGTCTCAAGCACACGAACGGACAAGTGTATTCCTTCATCTAATGACCACACGTACACGACTGGCAGTAAATTCCGGTGGCAAGCCAGGCACAACACCATGGCATGCTTGAACAGGCTGAGTCATGTCAGTTCGCAATAATCCCTAGGATTTATATATGACAACTGAAATCAAGCAAAATATTTTGTAGGAATTTCTAATTTTCATCAGCGATGTAGATCGTGTTGGAAATATGCCCTAGAGGCAATAATAAAATGGTTGTTATTATATTTCCTTGTTCATGATAATTGTCTATTGTTCATGCTATAATTGTGTTATCCGGAAATCGTAATACATGTGTGAATACATAGACCACAACACGTCCCTAGTGAGCCTCTAGTTGACTAGCTCGTTGATCAAAAGATAGTCATGGTTTCCTGATTATGGACATTAGATGTCATTGATAACGGGATCACATCATTAGGAGAATGATGTGATGGACAAGACCCAATCCTAAGCATAGCTCAAAGATCGTGTAGTTCGTTTGCTATAGCTTTTCCGAATGTCAAGTATCATTTCCTTAGACCATGAGATTGTGCAACTCCCTGATACCGTAGGAGTGCCTTGGGTGTGCCAAACGTCACAACGTAAGTGGGTGACTATAAAGATGCACTACGGGTATTTCCTATCCCGGGGGTCCACTGGGTGGGGCCACCTTCCCCCTTGCTGGTTTCCTTCCCCACTACAGCCCATGGGGCCCTCCGAGATAGGTGGCCACACTCGGTGGACCCCCGGGACCCTTCCGGTGGTCCCGGTACAATACCGGTGACCCCCGAAACTTTCCCGATGGCCGAAACTGGACTTCCTATATATAATTCTTCACCTCCGGACCATTTAGGAACTCCTCGTGACGTCCGGGATCTCATCCAGGACTCCGAACAACTTTCGGGATACCGCATACTAATATCTCAACAACCCTAGTGTCACCGAACCTTAAGTGTGTAGACCCTACGGGTTCGGGAGACACGCAGACATGACCGAGACGACTCTCCGGTCAATAACCAACAGCAGGATCTGGATACCCATGTTGGCTCCCACATGCTCCTTGATGATCTCATCGGATGAACCACGATGTCGAGGATTCAATCAATCCCGTATACAATTCCCTTTGTCAATCGGTACGTTACTCGCCCGAGACTCGATCGTCGGTATCCCAATACCTCGTTCAATCTCGTTACCAGCAACACTTTACTCGTACCGTAATGCATGATCCCGTGATCAACCACTTGGTCACATTGAGCTCATTATGATGATGCATTACCGAGTTGGCCCAAGAGATACCTCTCTGTCATACGGAATGACAATTCCCAATCTCGATCCAATCCAACAGACACTTTCGGAGATACCCGTAGTGCACCTTTATAGTCACCCACTTACGTTGTGACGTTTGGCACACCCAAAGCACTCCTACGGTGTCTGGGAGTTGCACAATCTCATGGTCTAAGGAAATGATACTTGACATTCGGAAAAGCTCTAGCAAACGAACTACACGATCTTTGAGCTATGCTTAGGATTGGGTCTTGTCCATCACATCATTCTCCTAATGATGTGATCCCGTTATCAATGACATCTAATGTCCATAGTCAGGAAACCATGACTATCTTTTGATCAACGAGCTAGTCAACTAGAGGCTCACTAGGGACGTGTTGTGGTCTACGTATTCACAAATGTATTACGATTTCCGGATGACACAATTATAGCATGAACAATAGACAATTATCATGAACAAGGAAATATAAAAACAACCATTTTATTATTGCCTCTAGGGCATATTTCCAACAGTCTCCTACTTGCACTGGAGTCAATAATCTAGTTACATTGTGATGAATCGAACACCCATAAAGTTCTGGTGTTGATCATGTTTTGCTCTAGGGAGAGGTTTAGTCAACGGATCTGCCACATTCAGGTCCGTATGTACTTTACAAATATCTATGTCTCCATTTTGAACACTTTCACGAAAGGAGTTGAAGTGACGCTTGATATGCCTGGTCTTCCTGTGAAACCTGGGCTCCTTGGCAAGGGCAATAGCTCCAGTGTTGTCACAGAAGAGAGTCATCGGGTCCGACGCATTGGGAATGACTCCTAGGTCGGTAATGAACTCCTTCACCCAGATTGCTTCTTGTGCTGCCTCTGAGGCTGCCATGTACTCCGCTTCACATGTAGATCCCGCCACAACGCTTTGCTTGCAACTGCACCAGCTTACTGCTCCACCATTCAAAATATACATGTATCCGGTTTGTGACTTAGAGTCATCCAGATCTGTGTCGAAGCTAGCATCGACGTAACCCTTTACGATGAGCTCTTCGTCACCTCCATAAACGAGAAACATATCCTTAGTCCTCTTCAGGTACTTCAGGATATTCTTGACCGATGTCTAGTGTTCCATGCCGGGATTACTTTGGTACCTTCCTACCAAACTTACGGCAAGGTTTACATCAGGTCTGGTACACAGCATATCATACATGATAGACCCTATGGCCGAGGCATAGGGGATGACACTCATCTTTTCTCTATCTTCTGCCGTGGTCGGGCATTGATCCGTGCTCAATCTCGTACCTTGCAACACAGGCAAGAACCCCTTCTTTGACTGATCCATATCGAACTTATTCAATATCTTGTCAAGGTACGTACTCTATGAAAGACCAATGAGGCGTCTCGATCTATCTCTATAGATCTTGATGCCTAATATGTAAGTAGCTTCTCCAAGATCCTTCATTGAAAAACACTTGTTCAAGTAGGCCTTTATGCTTTCCAAGAATTCTATATCATTTCCCATCAACAGTATGTCATCCACATACAATATGAGAAATGCTACAGAGCTCCCACTCACTTTCTTGTAAATGCAGGCTTCTCCACAAGTCTGCGTAAACCCAAACGCTTTGATCATCTTATCAAAACGAATGTTCCAACTCCGAGATGCTTGCACCAGCCCATAGATCGAGCGTTGGAGCTTGCACAACTTGTCAGCATTCTTAGGATCGATAAAACCTTCCGGCTGCATCATATACAATTCTTCCTTAAAGAAACCATTAAGGAATGTCATTTTGACGTCCATTTGCCATATCTCATAATCATAGGATGTGGCAATTGCTAACATGATTTGGACGGACTTCAGCTTCGCTACGGGTGAGAAAGTCTCATCATAGTCAACCCCTTGAACTTGTCGATAACCCTTAGCGACAAGCCGAGCTTTATAGATGGTTACATTACCATCCGCGTCTGTCTTCTTCTTAAAGCTCCATTTATTTGCTATGGCTCGCCGATCATCGGGCAAGTTACTCAAAGTCCATACTTCGTTTTCATACATGGATCCTATCTCGGATTTCATGGCTTCCAGCCATTTGTCGGAATCTGGGCCCGCCATCGCTTCCTCATAGTTCGAAGGTTCACTGTTGTCTAACAACATGATTTCCAAGACAGGGTTGCCGTACCACTCTGGTGCAGAACGTGTCCTTGTGGACCTGCGAAGTTTAGTAGAAACTTGATCTGAAGTTTCATGATCATCATCATTAACTTCCTCTCTAGTCGGTGCAGGCACCTCAAGAACATTTTCTTGAGTTGCACCACTTTCCGGTTCAAGAGGTAATACTTCATCAAGTTCTACTTTCCTCCCACTTATTTCTTTCGAGAGAAACTCTTTCTCTAGAAAGGATCCATTCTTGGCAACAAAGATCTTGCCTTCGGATCTGAGGTAGAAGGTATACCCAATAGTTTCTTTAGGGTATCCTATGAAGACGCATTTTTCTGACTTGGTTTCGAGCTTTTCAGGTTGAAGTTTCTTGACATAAGCATCGCATCCCCGAACTTTTAGAAATGACAGCTTAGGTTTCTTCCCAAACCATAATTCATATGGTGTCGTCTCAACGGATTTCGGCGGATCCCTATTTAAAGTGAATGCGGCAGTCTATAAAGAATAGCCCCAAAATGACAGTGGTAGATCGGTAAGAGACATCATAGATCGCACCATATCCAATAGAGTGCAATTACAACGTTCGGACACACCATTACGCTGAGGTGTTCCAGGCGGCGTGAGTTGTGAAACTATTCCACATTTCCTTAAGTGCGTGCCAAATTCGTGACTCAAGTATTCTCCCCCATGATCTGATCGCAAGAACTTGATTTTCCTGTCACATTGATTCTCAACCTCACTCTGAAATTCCTTGAACTTTTCAAAGGTCTCAGACTTGTGTTTCATTAAGTAGACATACCCATATCTAGTCAAGTCATCAGTGAGGGTGAGAACATAACGATAGCCACCGCGAGCCTCAACACTCATTGGACCGCACACATCAGTATGTATGATTTCCAATAAGTTGGTTGCTCGCTCCATTGTTCCTGAGAACGGAGTCTTGCTCATTTTACCCATGAGGCATGGTTCGCACGTGTCAAATGATTCGTAATCAAGAGACTCCAAAAGTCCATCTGCATGGAGCTTCTTCATGCGTTTGACACCTATGTGACCAAGGCGGCAGTGCCACAAGTATGTTGACTATCATTATCAACCTTACATCTTTTGGTATTCACACTATGAATATGTGTAACATTACGCTCGAGATTCATTAAGAATAAACCATTCACCAGCGGGGCATGACCATAAAACATATCTCTCATATAAATAGAACAACCATTATACTCGAATTTAAATGAGTAGGCATCTCGAATTAAACGAGATCCTGATACAATGTTCATGCTCAAAGCTGGCACGAAATAACAATTATTGAGTCTTAAAACTAATCCCGTAAGTAAATGTAGAGGTGGCGTGCCAACGGCGATCACATCGACCTTGGAACCATTCCCGACGCGCATCGTCACCTCGTACTTCGCCAGTCTCCGCTTATTCCGCAGCTCCTGCTTTGAGTTACAAATGTGAGCAACCGCACTGGTATCAAATACCAGGAGCTACTATGAGTACTGGTAAGGTACACATCAATTACATGTATATCACATATACCTTTAGTGTTGTCGGCATTCTTGTCCGCTATGTATTTGGGGCAGTTCCGCTTCCAGTGACCACTTCCCTTGCAATAAAACCACTCAGTCTCGGACTTGGGTCCATTCTTTGGCTTCTTCCTGGCAGCTTTCTTATCGGGCGCGGCAACCCCCTTGCCATCCTTCTTGAAGTTCTTCTTACCCTTGCCTTTCTTAAACTTAGTGGTTTTATTCACCATCAACACTTGATGTTCCTTTTTGATCTCCACCTCCGCTGATTTCAGCATCGAATATACCTCAGGAATGGTCTTTTCCATCCCCTGCATATTGAAGTTCATCACAAAGCTCTTGTAGCTCGGTGGAAGTGACTGAAGGATTCTGTGAATGACCGCGTCATCCGGGAGATTAACTCCCAGCTGAGTCAAGCGGTTATGCAACCCAGACATTTTGAGTATGTGCTCACTGACAGAACTATTTTCCTCCATCTTACAACTGAAGAACTTGTCACAGACTTCACATCTCTCGACCCGGGCATGAGCTTGGAAAACCATTTTCAGCTCTTCGAACATCTCATATGCTCCGTGTTGCTCAAAACGCTTTTGGAGCCCCGGTTCTAAGCTGTAAAGCATGCCGCATTGAACGAGGGAGTAATCATCAGCACGTGACTGCCAAGAATTCATAACGTCTTGGTTCTCTGGGATGGGTGCGTCACCCAGCGGTGCTTCTAGGACATAATCTTTCTTTGGCAGCTATGAGGATGATCCTCAGGTTCCGGACCCAGTCCGTATAGTTACTGCCATCATCTTTCAGCTTGGTTTTCTCTAGGAACGCGTTGAAGTTGAGGGCAACATTAGCGTGGGCCATTTGATCTACAAGACATATTGTAAAGATTTTAGACCAAGTTCATGATAATTAAGTTCATCTAATCAAATTATTCAATGAACTCCCACTCAGATAGACATCCCTCTAGTCATCTAAGTGAAACATGATCCGAGTAAACTAGGCCGTGTCTGATCATCATGCGAGACGGACTAGTCAACATCGGTGAACATCTTCATGTTGATCGTATCTTCTATACGACTCATGCTCGACCTTTTGGTCTTCCGTGTTCCGAGGCCATGTTTGTACATGCTAGGCTCGTCAAGTCAACCTAAGTGTATTGCGTGTGTAAATCTGGCTTACACCCGTTGAATTCGAACATTGGAATCTATCACACCCGATCATCACGTGGTGCTTCGAAACAACGAACCTTCGCAACGGTGCACAGTTAGGGGGAACACTTTCTTGAAATTATTACGAGGGATCATCTTATTTAAGCTACTGTCGTTCTAAGCAAATAAGATGTAAAACATGATAAACATCACATGCAATCAAATAGTGACATGATATGGCCAATATCATTTGCTCCTTTTGATCTCCATCTTCGTGGCGACATGATCATCGTTACCGGCATAACACCATGATCTCCATCATCATGATCCCCATCATCGTATCTTCATGAAGTTGTCTCGTCATCTATTACTTCTACTACTATGGCTAACAGTTTAGCAATAAAGTAAAGTAATTACATGATGTTTATGTTGACACGCAGGTCATAAATAAATTAAGACAACTCCTATGGCTCCTGCCGGTTGTCATACTCATCGACATGCAAGTCGTGATTCCTATTACAAGAACATGATCAATCTCATACATCACATATATCATTCATCACATCCTTTTTGCCATATCACATCACATGGCATATGCTGCAAAAACAAGTTAGACGTCCTCTAATTGTTGTTGCAAGTTTTTACGTGGCTGCTATAGGTTTCTTAGCAAGAACGTTTCTTGCCTACGCCAAAACCACAACGTGATATGCCAATTTCTATTTACCCTTCATAAGGACCCTTTTCATCGAATCCGATCCGACTAAAGTGGGAGAGACAGACACCCGCTAGCCACCTTATGCAACTAGTGCATGTCAATCGGTGGAACCAGTCTCACGTAAGCGTACGTGTAAGGTCGGTCCGGGCCGCTTCATCCCACGATGCCGCCGAACTAAGATAAGACTAGTAACGGCAAGTAAATTGACAATATCGACGCCCACAACTGCTTTGTGTTCTACTCGTGCATAGAAACTACGCATAGACCTAGCTCATGATGCCACTGTTGGGGAACGTAGCAGAATTTAAAATTTTCTATGCATCACCAAGATCAATCTATGGAGTTATCTAGCAACGAGGGAAAGGGGAGTGCATCTACATACCCTTGTAGATTGCGTGTAGAAGCATTCAAGAGAACGGGGTTGATGGAGTCGTACTCGTCGTGATCCAAATCACCGATGACCGAGTGCCGAACGGACGGCACCTCCGCGTTCAACACACGTACGGTTGGGAAGACGTCTCCTCCGTCTTGATCCGGCAAGGGGGAAGGAGAGGTTGATGGAGCTCCAGCAACACGATGGCGTGGTGGTGGAAGCAACGGCGATCTTGGCAGGGCTTCGCCAAGCTCAGCGAGAGGGAGAGGGAGGCGCCAGGGGCTAGGGTATGGCTTCCCTCCCTCCCCCCCACTATATATAGGGCCCCTAGGGGGCGCCGGTCCTAGAGATTGAATCTCAAGGGGGGCGGCGGCCAAGGGGGGTGGCTTGCCCCCCAAGCCAAGTGGGGCGCCCCCCACCCCAAGGGGGGGTGCACCAGCCCACCAGGGGCTGGTTCCCTTCCCCACTTCAGCCCATGGGGCCCTCCGAGATAGGTGGCCCCACCCGGTGGACCCCCGGGACCCTTCCGGTGGTCCCGATACAATACCGGTGACCCCTGAAACTTTCCCGATGGCCGAAACTGGACTTCCTATATATAATTCTTCACCTCCCGACCATTCCGGAACACCTCATGATGTTCGGGATCTCATCCGGGACTCCGGACAACTTTCGGGTTACTGCATACTAATATCTCAACAACCCTAGCGTCACCGAACCTTAAGTGTGTACACCCTACGGGTTCGGGAGACACGCAGACATGACCGAGATGACTCTCCGGTCAATAACCAACATCGGGATCTGGATACCCATGTTGGCTCCCACATGCTCCTCGATGATCTCATCGGATGAACCACGATGTTGAGGATTCAATCAATCCCGTATACAATTCCCTTTGTCAATCGGTACGTTACTTGCCCGAGACTCGATCGTCGGTATCCCAATACCTCGTTCAATCTCATTACCAACAAGTCACTTTAATCGTACCGTAATGCATGATCCTGTGATCAACCACTTGGTCACATTGAGCTCATTATGATGAACCGAGTGGGCCCAAGAGATACCTCTCCGTCATACGGAGTGACAAATCCCAATCTTGATTCATGCCAACCCAACAGACACTTTCGGAGATACCCGTAGTGCACCTTTATAGGCACCCAGTTACTTGTGACGTTTGGCACACCCAAAGCACTCCTACGGTATCCGGGAGTTGCACAATCTCATGGTCTAAGGAAATGATACCTGATATTCGGAAAAGCTCTAGCAAACGAACTACACGATCTTTGAGCTATGCCTAGGATTGGGTCTTGTCCATCACATCATTCTCCTAATGATGTGATCCCGTTATCAATGACATATAATGTCCATAGTCAGGAAACCATGACTATCTTTTGATCAACGAGCTAGTCAACTAGAGGCTCACTAGGGACGTGTTGTGGTCTATGTATTCACACATGTATTACGATTTACGGATAACACGATTATAGCATGAACAATAGACAATTATCGTGAACAAGGAAATATAATAACAACCATTTTATTATTGCCTCTAGGGAATATTTCCAACAGTCTCCTACTTGCACTATAGTCAATAATCTAGTTACATTGTGATGAATCGAACACTCATAGAGTTCTGGTGTTGATCATGTTTTGCTCTAGGGAGAGGTTTAGTCAATGGATCTGCCACATTCAGGTCCGTATGTACTTTACAAATATCTATGTCTCCATTTTGAACACTTTCATGAATGGAGTTGAAGCGATGCTTGATATGCCTGGTCTTCTTGTGAAACCTGGGCTCCTTGGCAAGGGCAATAGCTCCAGTGTTGTCACAGAAGAGAGTCATCGGGCTCGACGCATTGGGAATGACTCCTAGGTCGGTAATGAACTCCTTCACCCAGATTGCTTCTTGTGCTGCCTCCGAGGCTGCCATGTACTCCGCTTCACATGTAGATCCCGCCACAACGCTTTGCTTGCAACTGCACCAGATTACTGCCCCACCATTCAAAATATACACGTATCCGGTTTGTGACATAGAGGCATCCAGATCTGTGTCGAAGCTAGCATCAACATAACCCTTTATGACGAGCTCTTCATTACCTCCATAAACGAGAAACATATCCTTAGTCCTCTTCAGGTACTTCACGATATTCTTGACTGCTGTCCAGTGTTCCATGCCGGGATTACTTTGGTACCTTCCTACCAAACTTACGGCAAGGTTTACATCAGGTCTGGTACACAGCATAGCATACATGATAGACCCTATGGCCGAGGCATATGGGACGACACTCATCTTTTCTCTATCTTCTGCCGTGGTCGGGCATTGAGCCGTGCTCAATCTCGTACCTTGCAACACAGGCAAGAACCCCTTCTTTGACTGATCCATATTGAACTTCTTCAATATCTTGTCAAGGTACGTACTCTCTGAAAGACCAATGAGGCGTCTCGATCTATCTCTATAGATCTTGATGCCTAATATGTAAGCAGCTTCTCCAAGATCCTTCATTGAAAAACACTTGTTCAAGTAGGCCTTTATGCTTTCAAAGAATTCTATATCATTTCCCATCAACAGTATGTCATCCACATACAATATGAGAAATGCTACAGAGCTCCCACTCACTTTCTTGTAAATGCAGGCTTCTCCATAAGTCTGCGTAAACCCAAACGCTTTGATCATCTCATCAAAATGAATGTTCCAACTCCGAGATGCTTGCACCAGCCCATAGATCGAGCGTTGGAGCTTGCACACCTTGTCAGCATTCTTAGGATCGATAAAACCTTTCGGCTGCATCATATACAATTCTTCCTTAAGGAAACCATTAAGGAATGCTGTTTTGACGTCCATTTGCCATATCTCATAATCATAGGATGCGGCAATTGCTAATATGATTCGGACGGACTTCAGCTTCGCTACGGGTGAGAAAGTCTCATCGTAGTCAACCCCTTAAACTTGTCGATAACCCTTAGCGACAAGCCAAGCTTTATAGATGGTTACATTACCATTCGCGTCTGTCTTCTTCTTAAAGATCCATTTATTTTCTATGGCTCGCCGATCATCGGGCAAGTCAGTCAAAGTCCATACTTCGTTTTCATACATGGATCCTATCTCGGATTTCATGGCTTCCGGCAATTTGTCGGAATCTGGGCCCGCCATCGCTTCCTCATAGTTCGAAGGTTCACCATTGTCTAACAACATGATTTCCAAGGCAGGGTTGTCGTACCACTCTAGTGCGGAACGTGTCCTTGTGGACCTACGAAGTTCAGTAGAAACTTGATCTGAAGTTTCATGATCATCATCATTAACTTCCTCTCTAGTCGGTGCAGGCACCTCAGGAACACTTTCTTGAGTTGCACCACTTTCCGGTTCAAGAGGTAATACTTCATCAAGTTCTACTTTCCTCCCACTTATTTCTTTCTAGAGAAACTCTTCCTCTAGAAAGGATCCATTCTTGGCAACAAAGATCTTGCCTTTGGATCTGAGGTAGAAGGCATAACCAATAGTTTCTTTAGGGTATCCTATGAAGACTCATTTTTTTTACTTGGGTTCGAGCTTTTCAGGTTGAAGTTTCTTGACATAAGCATCGCATCCCCAAACTTTTAGAAACGACAGCTTAGGTTTCTTCCCAAACCATAATTCATACTGTCGGTGTCAAAACCGGCGGATCTCAGGTAGGGGGTCCTGAACTGTGCGTCTAGGCCGGATGGTAACAGGAGGCAAGGGACACGAAGTTTTACCCAGGTTCGGGCCCTCTTGATGGAGGTAAAACCCTACGTCCTGCTTGATTAATATTGATGATATGGGTAGTACAAGAGTAGATCTACCACGAGATCAGAGAGGCTAAACCCTAGAAGCTAGCCTATGGTATGATTGTTGTTCTGAATGTTGTCCTACGGACTAAAACCCTCCGGTTTATATAGACACCGGAGAGGGTTAGGGTTACATAGAGTCGGTTACAATGGTAGGAGATCTACATATCCGTATCGCCAAGCTTGCCTTCCACGCCAAGGAAAGTCCCTTCCGGACACGGGACGAAGTCTTCAATCTTGTATCTTCATAGTCCAGGAGTCCGGCTGAAGGTATAGTCCGGCCATCCGGACACCCCCTAATCCAGGACTCCCTCAGTAGCCCCTGAACCAGGCTTCAATGACGACGAGTCCGGCGCGCAGATTGTCTTCGGCATTGCAAGGCGGGTTCCTCCTCCAAGTACTTCATAGAAGATTTTGAACACAAAGATAGTGTCCGGCTCTGCAAAATAAGTTTCCACATATTGCCATAGAGAGAATAATATTTACACAAATCTAATCTGCTGACGTATTCCGTAGTGTGACATCGCACCACGGCCAAGCCTTTATTCGAATCGTTTTATTGTCCCACCTTAGCGTGTTATGCGAGGCGGTTTCCTTGGCACGTCTTGTTAAAGCAGAGATCGTGTCCCCTTATTCCGGGATTCTCATCAATACGGGCGTGGGTAACCCAACCGCTTCTAGGACTCCTAGACTATAGGCAAGTCCAAACGGCCACGGAGAGGACGCTTGATATTCACCCCCTTTATAAAGGGACAAGGCTTTTATTTTTTCCCTCCCGCGCTCAATCGAATCCTTCCCCCACCTCAAGCTCAAACTCCCAAGGTTTAGGTCAGGTGCTCCGAACCTTCAATCATGTCCGGATCTAGACTTCAAGGCCGATGGATGCCTTCCTCCCTCACGGAAGAAGACATCAAAAAGTTGAGGGAGGCCAGATATCTAACCGCCGAGGTTCCGCATCGGTTGCCTGCCCGAGGGCAAGCCATCCCCTCCCCCGAACCCAACGAGAACGTCGTGTTCGTCTCCCACTTCCTCCGAGGTCTAGGCCTTGCTTTGGATCCTTTCGTTATGGGTTTGATGTTTTATTACGGGCTAGATTTCCATGATCTAGCTCCGGACTCCTTTCTTCATATCACGACATTTATTGTCGTGTGCGAGGCCTTCCTCCGGGTTACCCCTCACTTTGCCCTGTGGCTCAAGACCTTTGAAGTAAAGCCGAAGATGATCGAGGGGCAACATGCAGCGTGCGGAGGTGCCTCAATACGCAAGATGAAAGGAGCCCCATGGCCCCAAGGTTCCATTCCAGAGGTGTCTGAATTGTGGCAACATGAGTGGTTCTACATCACGGCTCCTAGAAGTGCCAAGTGGGCGGCTGCCCCTGTTTTCCGCTCAGGCCCTCCACCACAACTGATGTCATGGATCAGTAGAGGTCTGAGCTGGGGTCTAGCCAAGGACGTGCCTATACTGCAAACCCGCATTCGAGATCTCTTCAATGGAGATTTTAGTTTGGTCGTGGTAATACAAGTTATGCTGGTTCGTCAAGTCCAGCCTTGCAAATACCGACCACTTTGCTTGTGGGAGTTCAATCCCGAAGGACCACGTGTCATTCAAAATTTCCTTGGCCTGACGCACGAGGAGATGTACAAGTCATTCTTCGGACCTCAGGTAGAGTGTCCGGAAATCACCGAGGACGTGGGCCTGAGTAGTAACCGCGCTGCCGAACAGGTAAGGAATCTTCCGGCTGAACACACTATCTCTCATTTGTTACGAAGTTATTTCTGAGAGTTCGCTTTTTGACCAGGACTGGATAACAAAGGCGAAGTTGATTTGGTGTTCGGCCCCCCTCCCCGAGGGTTTGGACAATCCGGTATTGGAAAAGATGCTCCAGGTCGCACCTTGCCCGGAGCCCTTAAAGGAAGATACTGGGAAGAATAATACGGGCGGTCACGGGCCCCGAACGCTGCCCATTCTAGGGAGCGAGCATCTCCATGAAGGAAGACGACCAGAGGAGGAAAAGGACTGCGCCCGGGGATTCGGAAGCCGAAGCTTCCAAACGGGAGAAAAAGTCTCCCATAGAGGGTCCTACCTCGGGGGGTACTTTTGCCGCACAAAGTCCACGGGGGAATCAATCCTCCGGCGAGTCGTAAGTGACCCGAAATACTTTAATAGTACAGGTATGCCATCTTTTTCTTCTGAGAAAATAACCACCGCATATATCTTTGCAGTTCGGGCCTTAGCCCCTCTCAAATGAGTTCGTCTTCGGGGAATCTTCTTCCAGAGATGATGGAGAGCGAAACGCCTACTCCGGACTCCTCCGCTCCGGAAGCGGGCGACCCCGAAGTGTCGTCGCGGAGGGCCTCTCCGAATCCGGTGAGGCCAGAAGATAATCCCATTGACCCCCGAAGCTCCCAGTGTCCGGCTCCCGAAGAGAGCAGACAAAAGAGTCCGGCACCGTCTGGTGTGCGATCGGATGTTCTGAGGGAGTTGGTGGGGCGAGCGGCCATCTCAGATGAACACCGTATGCTAATGAATACGGTGATGGAGAGAATCTCGTCCGCCGAAAGCGGATTGCATGAAGCTTTTATGAGTCTACTGACAGGCTTTGAGGTACGTAAAATAATGTATGATAGTCCTGCACATGCTAGGTGTGCCCTGTGCAGATAGTAGCCCCTGAGACTCTGGTTGTCGTCGGAAACGACGACGAACAGAGGATCATATTCCCAGGTAATAACCATACTGCCTCTATGTGCAGGTGATGGAAGCTCCGGTGGCTAGCCGGACTAGCGAGTTTGCCCATTTAAAACGGCAGTTGGATGCGGCAGACGCCGACATCGAGCTTGTTAACAAAAGGCTTGACGAGGCACAGGGTAAGTGTCATTATCTGGTAAACGCCACATAGTAAGAGCAGCATGATGCCAGTATCTTTAATATGTTGTGACTACAGATGGAGCTGCCACTGTTGAAGCCTTGCGGGCAGAACTTGCCCGAGCCAAGGAACAAGCGAGGTTTGGTAATGCGGCTGCTTTGAAGGCGGCCGAAGAGTTGAAAGCCGAGAAGGCCGCGCATGGCGAGAGCCGAGATAAGATGGCCAAGATGGCCATAGAATTAAAAGCCGCCGCCGACCGTTGCCGGGTTCTTGAAAAGGAAAACCTAGCGAAGGCATCGGACCTTGAGAAGGCTGCTGCGACGAGAAAAGACATCCGCTCTGCTATGAGGGCGAAGATGGAGGAGCTGCAGGAAGCCGGGATATTGTAGCTGGGAAATCCTTTATGTTGCGGAGGAAGTTCGGAGATGCACGGTATGCCCCTCTGGATTGGCTGTGGAGTTCGGAGGATGTGTATATGGATTTGGCGGCGAGCGCTGCCGATGCGGCTAAGTACTTCCAGGGTCAAATGGACCGTGATGTGGGCCAGCTGTTTTGGACACAATTCCATTCTCCTGAGCGTCCACTTTCATTAACTGACCAATTAGCCGAATGGGCCGAACTGAATAGGTTGTCCTGACGCGCCATGAGGTCCGTTGTGGAACAGTTATGACCGGAAAGGCCAAAACCGAACAGCTATTTCAGCTTGGTGCAGCAGTTCCTTGACGTGGTGCCGCGCATTAATGCGATGAAGAGGTCGGCGTGCATAGAGGGCTCACGGATGGCCTTTGCCCGTGTTAAAGCATGCTGGGCGGAGATGGATGCCACCACTGTTGCGGCGCGGGATTCGGCCATAGGCCGAATGGCTGCTGAGCACTACTTTGAAGAAGTTCTTGAGGGTGCTCGTTTGATAGAGACCCGGTGCTCAAAAAATATTATGTTTGAGTGATATGTAATCTCATTGTAAGCGAAATGCTTTTATAATTTTTATAAGGCTATTTTTATACTTTTGCCTGAAAGTAATATGATGCCTCCTGGGCGGCCGTTTATGTATACATGTGTATAACCTGAAAGATTGCAGCCGTCGGCTTCAACCCCCACGCATATAATGCGGAGGTGCTCGCAAAAAACACGCGTTCACACTTAACCCAACGTCTTGGTCCTATTAAGGAGGTGATAGCGGAGCGAGCGAGGCAACCGGACTATAATGCTTTAGCACTTTCACTTAGCCATAGGAGTTTGACAGTGGGGCTACTAGATAGCCCCTGGTGGCTCCGCACTCTCCCGATCCCGGGGTGCGTACATGCCTGGCCGGAAAACGGCCCTTCGTTAAGGCGGAGGAATTCTAACATTCCAACAGGTCATCGAGTGGTTGACCAGTCTCACGCTATATCATGACAGTCAGTTTTCGGCTTTCTCTACTGAGGTGCTCGTCCGGATGAACCAGGGCACAATCGCAGTAGTTCTCCTGGTGCTACCTTAGCCGGTAAAGCGGAACGTAAGGCACCAAAACACAGGAGCCGGGCAAACCCAACATTTGACCAAAGACAATGATTCGGAGCTGATGCATATAGGGCCAAACTCGCGACGCCGAACACTCCCTAAGGTATTCGGTCTTTGTGGTATAAACCGGGCCTAAATAATGGCCTTTGTAAGAAGCCCCTTGTGTCCAGGTACGTGCATTGTTCTGGCGTGGCCACATGCCAAGACGTCAGCATCCTTCTCAACGGTGGATATGTATCAACAAGAGACAGTAAAAAAGGTTTACGCAGGGTCTTAATCTAAAAAGAATCCTTGGAGCGGGTCCCTGCTGCACGTCTGCGCCTGTGTCTCCGTTGTGCCGTATCCTGGACGGGTGTAGCACGATGATCGTCTGTAAAAGAGAGGAATTTAGGTGAAAAAGTTGTCGTGCAAAAAGATAGTTTTTAAAGAAACCATGTATAATTCAAGATGAGAAAAGTTGCCACTTGTCTGCGCGCGTTGAGCCCCTTGTATTGACAAATAGGGGTGTGACCGTTTATTCGGTATAAATAGCGGCGCCGGACTTGATTAGTTGTGTCTGAGGTCTTGACGACCTATTGGATGCTTTCGCTGGTCCGGGCGCCTTTAGTGTGCGGCTGCCAAGGCAGCCGCACTCTCTTCGGCGCGCAGAGATCGCTTGATATTTCCGTTCACTGAAATGATGCCACGTGGACCGGGCATCTTGAGTGTGAGGGAGGCGTAGTGTGGTATTGCATTAAAGCGAGCGAAAGCTTCGCGTCCGAGCAGTGCTTGATAGCCACTTTGGAACGGAGCGATGTGGAAGGTTAAATGCTCGCGACGGAAGTTATCGGGGGAGCCGAATATAACTTGTAGTAGGAGGGAGCCCGTACAACGAGCCCCTGGGCCTGGCGTTACTCCTTTAAAGGTAGTATTGCTATGGCGAATTTTTGTTGGGTCTAACCCCATCCCGCGGATTGTATCCTGATATATTAGGTTTAGATTGCTGCCACCGTCCATCAAGACTCGTGTGAAGTGATATCCGCCAATTACTGGGTCTAATACCAGGGCAGCCCATCCTGCGCGTCGGATACTTGCTGAGTAATCGCGATGGTCGAAAGTGATCGGTTGAGACGACCAGTGGCAGGACTTCGCGGTGACAGGCACTTGGGTATATTTTCCTGGGAGTGCCGCATTGTTTTTTCCCTTGATCACGTGTAACACGTTTACTGTTTTGACTTCTGGTGGAAATTTCTTTTGTTCCCCAGTGTCTTGCTTGGGAGGCTCGTCCTCGTCTGCACTTGGTGTATCCTCCCCCTTGTGTACGGCGTTGAGCTTGCCGGACTGCTTGAAGACCCAACATTCTCTGTGGGTATGATTAGCAGGTTTACCAGGGGTACTATGGATCTGACATACTTGGTCCAGAATTTTGTTGAGGCTGGACAGTTCATCCCTGGTGCCTTTAGAGGGCGGCTTTTGCTGACCTGGCCGAGAGCTTTTGAATCCGGCGTTTACTGCCGTGCCCTTCGTGCTGTCTTCTTTATTCCGGCGTTTGTTATTGCTGTTGCGCAGTGATTTCCCGTTTCCATCTCTAACTTCAGATGTACTGGGGTCGCTGGTGCTGCATCTGGCTAGCCAGCTGTCCTCACCCGCGCAAAAGCGGGTCATGAGGTTTGTTAATGCGGCCATCGTTCTCGGCTTATTTTGGCCGAGGTGTCTGGCGAGCCATTCGTCACGGACGCTATGCTTAAAAGCTGCCAAGGCTTCGGCGTCCGGACAGTCGACAATCTGGTTCTTTTTAGTAAGAAACCTGTTCCAAAGCTTTCGGGCTGACTCTCCGGGCTGTTGAGTTATATGACTCAAATCGTCCGCATCCGGAGGTCGGACATAAGTCCCTTGAAAATTTGCCCGAAAGGCGTCTTCGAGCTCTTCCCAACTTCCAATGGAGCTTTCGGGGAGGCCTTTAAGCCAGTGACGAGCTGGCCCTTTGAGCTTGAGGGGTAAGTACTTGATGGCGTGGAGATCATCTCCTCGAGCCATATGGATATGAAGGATGTAGTCCTCAATCCAGACCCCAGGGTCTGTTGTTCCGTCGTATGCCTCTATGTTTACGGGTTTGAATCCCTCTGGAAATTCATGGTCCAGCACCTCATCGGTGAAACATAGGGGGTGTGCGGCACCCCTGTAGCTGGGTGTACCGCGTTGTTCGGATGTTTGTTGTGTTGCATTGTATGCTGGGGCGCGCTTGCGTGGTCCATAGATGGATCTTGTTGCGCCGTCCTTTGGGTGCGAGCCCTCGCATGGGTCGCGTGTTGTATTGTGAGTGGCGTTGTATGCCGCTCTGTGTTGGTAGAGGGGTCGTCTATCCGGCCAGGTGGCTGCTTTGATATTTGGTTGTGGGGGGTCTGAGGCCTCCTCATCGAATTCAGGTAGCAGCTTCCGCTTTGGGTAGCTCTTGGAGGGGCGATTGTCGCCGTACCTCGCTGCTGTGTTGAGTATTTTACTCCATCTGATTTGGAGTGTGTCTTGCGCAGCCTTGAGCCTTTGCTTCTGCTTTTTAAGACTCCTCGCGGTGGCAACAAGCCTTTTACGGGCATTCTGCTGCTCTGGGTGCCTGTCCGGCGTTATGTCGTCCGGACTATTATCCTTGATAGAATTTGTTTGTTGGGTTTGATTATCCGGATTGCCGTTGTCCGGCAGCGGTTCGCCCTGCTCCAGCGCTGGGTCTGTGTGATCGTTATTTCTGTCGAGGCGGGATTTGGGGCGGCGCTTGCGTCGCTGCTTTGACTGCTTCTCGAGGGAACAAGCCTTTGGTGCGTCCTTCCACTCCTCGTCGTCATCTTTTGGTGTGTCCACCATGTATACGTCATACGACGAGGTGGCTTTCCAGGGCTCAATAGGCGCTGGTTCTTCATCATCTCCTGCATCGGCGTCCAAACCGTCGATGTCTTCGGAGTCGAAGTCGAGCATGTCGGTTAAATCGTCGACAGTGGCTACAAAGTGGGTGGTGGGTGGGCTTTGAATTTCTTCATCGTCCGTATCCCAACCTTGCTGACTGTAGTCCGGCCAGGGTTCTCCGGATAAAGAGAGACTTTAGTGTCTTCAGAATATTGCCAAAAGGCGAGTGCTGAAAGATGTCTGCGGCAGTAAATTCCATGATCGGCGCCCAATCGGATTCGAACGGCAGGGGCGCGGATGGTTCGGAGTCCGGAGAGGATTCCGGCTCCTTGGAGTCACGAGTCTTGCGGAGTGCGGGGCTGGTGTTCGGCTTGATCGGTGTTGGGATTGCAGCCCCAAGGCGGTGTCCAACCACCCATCCTCGATCGGCGCAGTTGGCTCCGAATTAAGGGTCGAAACCGGTGCGGGTGTGGCCTCCAGGGCACTGTTCGGCGGCAGAGCTAGATCATGCTCGTCGTGACAGTGCGGCGCGCTCGGTAGTGGCTCGAATCCGTCAAAGATCAAGTCCCGCGGATGTCAGCCATGTAGTTTAAACTTCCAAATTTGACCTAACGGCCAGGGGCATAGATTTCGATCTAGTCCAGATGGCTAAGTGAATTGGCCCGCAGTGCGAGGCCGCCGAAGACGAAGATTTGTCCGGGAGGAAGGTCTCACCCTGGACTGCATCGCTATTGATGATCGTAGGAGCCATCAAGCCTAACGGCGACGACACAGAGGAACTCTCAATGAAAGCACCAATGTCGGTGTCAAAACCGGCGGATCTCGGGTAGGGGGTCCCGAACTGTGCGTCTAGGCCGGATGGTAACAGGAGGCAAGGGATACAAAGTTTTACCAAGGTTCGGGCCCTCTTGATGGAGGTAAAACCCTACGTCCTGCTTGATTAATATTGATGATATGGTAGTACAAGAGTAGATCTACCACGAGATCAGAGAGGCTAAACCCTAGAAGCTAGCCTATGGTATGATTGTTGTTCTGTATGTTGTCCTACGGACTAAAACCCTCCGGTTTATATAGACACCGGAGAGGGTTAGGGTTACATAGAGTCGGTTACAATGGTAGGAGATCCACATATCCGTATCGCCAAGCTTGCCTTCCACACCAAGGAAAGTCCCTCCCGGACACGGGACGAAGTCTTCAATCTTGTATCTTCATAGTCCAGGAGTCCGGCTGAAGGTATAGTCCGGCCATCCGGACACCCCCTAATCCAGGACTCCCTCACATATGGTGTCATCTCAACGGATTTCGACGGAGCCCTATTTAAAGTGAATGCGGCAGTCTCTAAAGCATAGCCCCAAAATGACAGCGGTAGATCGGTAAGAGACATCATAGATCGCACCATATCCAATAGAGTGCGATTAGGACGTTCGGACACACCATTACGCTGAGGTGTTCCAGGCGACGTGAGTTGTGAAACTATTCCACATTTCCTTAAGTGCGTGCCAAATTCGTGACTCAAGTATTCTCCCCCACGATTTGATCGCAAGAACTTGATTTTCCGGTCACGTTGATTCTCAACCTCACTCTGAAATTCCTTGAACTTTTCAAAGGTCTCAGACTTGTGTTTCATTAAGTAGACATACCCATATCTACTCAAGTCATCAGTGAGGTTGAGAACATAACGATAGCCACCGCGAGCCTCAACACTCACTGGACCGCACACATCAGTATGTATGATTTCCAATAAGTTGGTTGCTCGCTCCATTGTTCCTAAGAACCGAGTCTTGGTCATTTAACCCATGAGGCATGGTTCACACGTGTCAAATGATTCGTAATCAAGAGACTCCAAAAGTCCATCTGCATGGAGCTTCTTCATGTGTTTGACACCTATGTGACCAAGGCGGTAGTGCCACAAGTATGTGGGACTATCATTATCATCCTTACATCTTTTGGTATTCACACTATGAATATGTGTAACATTACGCTCGAGATTCATTAAGAATAAACCATTCACCAGCGGGGCATGACCATAAAACATATCTCTCATATAAATAGAACAACCATTATTCTCGGATTTAAATGAGTAGCCATCTCGAATTAAATGAGATCTTGATACAATGTTCATGCTCAAAGCTGGCACTAAATAACAATTATTGAGGTTTAAAACTAATCTTGTAGGTAAATATAGAGGTAGCGTGCCGACGACGATCACATCGACCTTGGAACCATTCCCGGCGCGCATCGTCACCTCGTCCTTCGCCAGTCTCCGCTTATTCCGCAGCTCCTGCTTTGAGTTACAAATGTGAGCAACTGCACCGGTATCAAATACCTAGGAGCTACTACGAGTACTGGTAAGGTACACATCAATTACAAGTATATCACATATACCTTTAGTGTTGCCGGCCTTCTTGTCCGCTAAGTATTTGGGGAAGTTCCGCTTCCAGTGACCACTTCCCTTGCAATAAAAACACTCAGTCTCGGGCTTGGGTCCATTCTTTGGCTTCTTCCCGGCAGCTTGCTTACCGGGGGCGGCAACCCCCTTGCCGTCCTTCTTGAAGTTCTTCTTACCCTTGCCTTTCTTAAACTTAGTGGTTTTATTCACCATCAACACTTGATGTTCCTTTTTGATCTCCACCTCCGCTGATTTCAGCATCGAATATACCTTAGGAATGGTCTTTTCCATCCCCTGCATATTGAAGTTCATCACAAAGCTCTTGTAGCTCGGTGGAAGCGACTGAAGGATTCTGTCAATGACCGCATCATCCGGGAGATTAACTCCCAGCTGAGTCAAGCGGTTATGCAACCCAGACATTTTGAGTATGTGCTCATTGACAGAACTATTTTCCTCCATCTTACAACTAAAGAACTTGTCGGAGACTTCATATCTCTCGACCCGGGCATGAGCTTGGAAAACCATTTTCAACTCTTTGAACATCTCATATGCTCCGTGTTGCTCAAAACGATTTTGGAGCCCCGGTTCTAAGATGTAAAGCATGTCGCACTGAACGAGGGAGTAATCATCAGCATGTGACTGCCAAGCGTTCATAACGTCTTGGTTCTCTATGATGGGTGCGTTACCTAGCGGTGCTTCTAGGACATAATCTTTCTTGGCAGCTATGAGGATGATCCTCAGGTTCCGGACCCAGTCCGTATAGTTACTGCCATCATCTTTCAGCTTGGTTTTCTCTAGGAACGCGTTGAAGTTGAGGGCAACATTAGCATGGGCCATTTGATCTACAAGACATATTTTAAAGATTTTAGACCAAGTTCGTGATAATTAAGTTCATCTAGTCAAATTATTCAATGAACTCCCACTCAGATAGACATCCCTCTAGTCATCTAAGTGAAACATGATCCGAGTCAACTAGGCCGTGTCCGATCATCACGCGGTGCTTCGAAACAACGAACCTTCACAACGGTGCACAGTTAGGGGGAACACTTTCTTGAAATTATTACGAGGGATCATCTTATTTAAGCTACCGTCATTCTAAGCAAATAAGATGTTAAACATGATAAACATCACATGCAATCAAATAGTGACATGATATGGCCAATATCATTTGCTCCTTTTGATCTCCATCTTCGGGGCGCCATGATCATCGTCACCGGCATGACACCATGATCTCCATCATCATGATCCCCATCATCGTGTCTTCATGAAGTTGTCTCGTCATCTATTACTTCTACTACTTTGGCTAACAGTTTAGCAATAAAGTAAAGTAATTACATGATGTTTATGTTGACACGCAGGTCATAAATAAATTAAGACAACTCCTATGGCCACTGGCGGAGCTCTCCGGTGGGCAGGGTATGGCGCCTGCCATACCTTAATTTTGAGTAAAAAAAATTAATACTACTATGCATCCATCTCTAGCAGAATACACTGGCTGTCGCTGTTAATATGTGATGGGCCGATTGCTGATGCAGTGAGCAACCTGATGGGCCAATAGCCGAGGCCCGAGGTAGCCAGCCAGGTTCGAGCGTCCACGCGAGCAGAGACGCAACGCACCCGAGTACTCGACCACTCTATTCTCTCCACACCCTAATCCCTAAGCTAGCGTGGCGGCGGCGGCGGCTGGGCAGGTCAGGCAATGGCGGCGGCAGTCTGGGGGGCTAGAGGGCGGCGGCACCGCGGCAGCAAGCAGCAGTGGCGCTCTGGGCGCAAGCAGCGTCTCCAGCAGGGGCCTAGCCGCCTAGGCACCTAGCAGCAGAAACAACAGTCCGGGCGTCCAGCCGTCCGGCCACTTCTCAGTCCAGATTGCCCGAAGATGGAAAGGAAGAGGAAGGGAATAGGAAATCCAAAGGAAAGGGGAGGAGGTGATTTCTCAACTTTCCTGAAATTTTGTTGAAAATTTTAACAGTAGCTTAAGCCTCAAATTCAAGCAGATTGTAGTGACATATTAATGTTGTGAACACTCTGGTTGTGAATTGCAGATTTGGAAAGATATTTTGAAGTGCTTGGTAGTGGCAGCAGCTCGAAATCGAACCCAAGTACTCGTGAAAGTGTCAATGTTTGACCAGATGCCACTCATCAAGATCAAGTGAGTTCGGTCGAAGTAGAGCATGAAAATTTGATGCAAACTGAACAAGTAGAAGAACAAACTACAGATTCTCTTAAAGCTATAGTGGAAGAGAATGTTGAAGTTCATGAAGTTGAAGGTATATCTGTTTTTAGTTAAGATTACATAAATGGTGATCCTGGACTTCGCATTCCACTTGATAGATTTGCCCCCAACATTAGAGATGATGTTAGATTTGCTTATATATGAATGGGTGCAAGTCGACCAACTAGTTGCACTTTCCCCCTAAATAGAGATGGAATATGCTTTCGGCCACAATAGTATAAGGACTTTGATTGGTCGGAATATAGTGTAACAAAACATAAGGCCTGTTGCTTCTATTGTTATCTTTTTAAGCATGACCAAATGGATGAAAAATTTGGGCATGATGTTTTCTCCAAATTGGGTTTTGACTGTTGGAAAATGCGGTTGCAGCATTCCGTAAGAATGTTGATTGGGTGAAAGAACGAATTCCAGAAGTGAAGGTTGCATTTGATGAGCTATTCCCTAAGAATGCCAAATTGACTTCCAGAAAAATTCAAAAAATCCTTGCTTCTCATTGTGCACAAGCGGTCACCAAAGCAATCAAAGAAGAGATGGTAGATTGTCTTTTCTCTGTTCTTATTGATGAGTGTCGTGATATATCGGTGAAAGAACAAATGGCCGTGAAAGAACGGAGATTTATCATGAGGATTTCTCAGATTATGAACGTGAACATATAGTTGATAACCTAGAGCTCTTCATTATCCATATGAGAAGAATTGAAGACTTTAGAGCTTGTCATGATATTGCAAGTCTAGCTAAAAAGATGGTTGAACTTGAAAGGCATGTCATGTTTCCTGCTGTTTATCGCCTCATTGAGTTGGCATTACTACTACCGGTAGCGAAGGCAACAGTTGAAAGAGCCTTCTCATCAATGAAAATCATCAAGACTGAGTTGCACAGCAAGATGGCTGATGGTTGGCTTAATGACTTGATGGTGTGTTACATTGAGCGAGAGATCTTCAAAAGTATTGATCTCGGTAAAATTAAGGAAGATTTTCAGAAGGAGGGTAGGGCACTGCCATTGCCTGGGTCTTCTACACACCATTAAATGCTTCATTATCGGTATATTTTAGGTTGTTTTCTTATTGAAACATGTCTGCAATTTCATTGTATTTGCTTATTCGTTTGTAGTGTGCATTGTTAGTGTGTATTGGCTCCTTTGATTCGCATAAAGAAAAATCTTAGTGAGACTTCGCTCCACCTTAATTTTTTTTCGTGGTCCGCCTCTGCCTATGGCTCCTGCCGGTTTTCATACTCATCGACATGCAAGTCGTGATTCCTATTAGAAGAACATGATCAATCTCATATATCACATATATCATTCATCACATCCTTTTGGCCATATCACATAACACGGCATATGCTGCAAAAACAAGTTAGACGTCCTCTAATTGTTGTTGCAAGTTTTTACATAGCTGCTATAGGTTTCTTAGCAAGAACGTTTCTTACCTACGCCAAAACCACAACGTGATATACCAATTTCTATTTACCCTTCATAAGGACCCTTTTCATCGAATCCGATCCAACTAAAGTGTGAGAGACAGACACCCGCTAGCCACCTTATGCAACTAGTGCATGTCAGTCGGTGGGACCAGTCTCGCGTAAGCGTACGTGTAAGGTCGGTCCGGGCCGCTTCATCCCATGATGCCGCCGAATCAAGATAAGACTAGTAACGGCAACTAAATTGACAATATCAACGCCCACAACTGCTTTGTGTTCTACTCGTGCATAGAAACTACGCATAGACCTAGCTCATGATGCCACTATTGGGGAACGTAGCAGAATTTAAAATTTTCTACGCATCACCAAGATCAATCTATGGAGTTATCTAGCAACGAGGGAAAGGGGAGTGCATCTACATACCCTTGTAGATCACGCGCGGAAGCGTTCAAGAGAACAGGGTTGATGGAGTCGTACTCGTCGTGATCCAAATCACCGATGACCGAGTGCCGAACGGACGGCACCTCCGCGTTCAACACACGTACGGTTGGGAAGACGTCTCCTCCTTCTTGATCCAGCAAGGGGGAAGGAGAGTTTGATGGAGATCCAGCAGCACGACGGCGTGGTGGTGGAAGCAACGGCGATCTCGGCAGGGCTTCGCCAAGCTCAGCGAGAGGGAGAGGTGTCACGGGAGGGAGAGGGAGGCGCCAGGGGCTAGGGTACGTCTGCCCTCCCTCCCCCCCACTATATATAGGGCCCCTAGGGGGGGCGCCGGCCCTAGAGATTGAATCTCAAGGGGGGCGGCCAAGGGGGGTGGCTTGCCCCCCAAGCCAAGTGGGGCGCCCCCCACCCCTAGGGTTTCCAACCCTAGGCGCAGGGGGAGGCCCAAGGGGGGCGCACCAGCCCACCAGGGGCTGGTTCCCTTCCCCACTTCAGCCCATGGGGCCCTCCGGGATAGGTGGCCCCACCCGGTGGACCCCCGGGACCCTTCCGGTGGTCCCGGTACAATACCGTAACCCCCGAAACTTTCCCGATGGCCGAAACTGGACTTCCTATATATAATTCACCTCCGGACCATTCCGGAACTCCTCGTGACGTCCCGGATCTCATCCGGGACTCCGAACAACTTTTGGGTTACCGCATACTAATATCTCAACAACCCTAGTGTCACCGAACCTTAAGTGTGTAGACCCTACGGGTTCGGGAGACACGCAGACATGACCAAGACGACTCTCCAGTCAATAACCAACAGTAGGATCTGGATACCCATGTTGGCTCCCACATGCTCCTCGATGATCTCATCGGATGAACCACGATGTCGAGGATTCAATCAATCCCGTATACAATTCCCTTTATCAATTGGTACGTTACTCGCCCGAGACTCGATCGTCGGTATCCCAATACCTCGTTCAATCTTGTTACCGGCAAGTCACTTTACTCATACCGTAATGCATGATCTCGTGATCAACCACTTGGTCACATTGAGCTCATTATGATGATGCATTACCGAGTGGGCCCAAGAGATACCTCTCCATCATACGGAGTGACAAATCCCAATCTCGATTCGTGCCAACCCAACAGACACTTTCGGAGATACCCGTAGTGCACCTTTATAGTCACCCAATTACGTTGTGACCTTTGGCACACCCAAAGCACTCCTATGGTATCCGTTAGTTGCACAATCTCATGGTCTAAGGAAATGATACTTGAAATTCAAAAAAGCTCTAGCAAACGAACTACACGATCTTTGAGCTATGCTTAGGATTGGGTCTTGTCCATCACATCATTCTCCTAATGATGTGATCCCGTTATCAATGACATCTAATGTCCATAGTCAGGAAACTATGACTATCTTTTGATCAACGAGCTAGTCAACTAGAGGCTCACTAGGGGCGTGTTGTGGTCTATGTATTCACACATGTATTACGATTTCCGGATAACACAATTATAGCATGAACAATAGACAATTATCATGAACAAGGAAATATAATAACAACCATTTTATTATTGCCTCTGGGGCATATTTCCAACAGGTAGTGCTTGTAGGAGGCCGGGGATCACCCATACATGATGGCTATGACAGCGGCTGTGATTTTGATCAATGAATTGCATGCCTGCAGCAGCGAATATGAGGGAGATCACAATCTTTCAGTGGTCACGACTTAAACCGGAGCCGCCAATGGTGTCGGCGGATGCAAATTATTTTCTGCAATCTAGGGCAGCTCGTACGGGGTGAAGGAGAGGTGCACTGGCCACGGCTGCAATTTCTATTCTGTAATCTAGGGCAGCTCGTATGGGTGAAGGAGAGGTGTGTTGGCCAGTTTTTTCTCTCATAGGCACGTTTCTATAATGGCAATGGTGGGTAATTTTCTATCACTTAAATTAAATCTAATGGCTATTAATTTTTAATCCAACGAATATACGGTTGGATGTTTCTAATTATTATGGGATTTTCTAGCTTATTTGTCTATTTTTTAACCCATAAAGTACTTTTTATATATAAATAGATTCATTCAATTTCATATATATAATGGCTATTAATTCTTAAGATGTGTTTAAATTTTGCATGCATAACTGCATTACTACTTTCCTATTTGTTTGCATGGCATTACTGTTGCGGGATGTAATAATGGTTGTCTAATTAATACGTGTCATTATTTATCCCTTCTTGATAAGAAATTGTAATTATTTATTTATCATAATTTTTGGCATGCATGGTAGATGCAAGATAAATTAATTAGAAAAATACTACGCAACATTTTTACCACATACACCAACACGTACACATTTTCATCGAGTATAACACAAACACGTATGTTTATTATCGTTGGGTATAACACAACATGTACATATTTTTATTCGGTATAACAGCAACATGTGCATATTTTTATTAGATATATACTCGCTAACTGGTATCACGGTCTAATAAAATGTATATGTGGGTTTCTCGGGTACACGTACCACTTATTAAAAGATGTGAAATTTATGGGTATATACAATTAAAGTTTACATCGAGTTATATATATATATTTATGTGAATATTTTCATTGGGTATAACACCAACGCGTACATATTCATGTGTATATTAACATCGAGGTATGTATATTCATGTGTACATTCACATTAAGGTATGTATATGTATGTGTATATTTCTATTGAATATAACACCAACGCGTATTTATTAAAATCTATGACATTTATGTGTATATTTTTATTGAGTATAAAACAAAACGTACATGTTTTTATTAGGTATAATACCCACTAACTAATATCATGGTCAAAAAACATGTACACGTAGTTATCTCTTTGTTACTTGTACGTATATACGCATCCAAGTGTGAGTGTTCAGATTATTTTAGTATTGGAAAGAAATCATTGACTATTTAGGTTACTAGTGCATGCAAACAAATATGGAAAGCCATTAATTGTCAATTGTATGCCATGCACTAATGAATATGAGTTACTATAACAGCCCTAGGTGCCCAGGCACCTAGGTGTCCCAAACAATTTACATACATACATATATATAACAAGTTTCCAACAGCATATCTATAACAAGTTTCCAACAACATATATATAACAAGTTTCCAACAACATATCCAACATATCCAACACAAGTTATCCAACAACATATCCAACAACAAGTTATCCAACACATATCCAACAACATATCAAACATAAAAGAAGCACAAGGAGAAGAGTAGACTCCCTGAACGCAAGCTCCTCATCTAAAGCAAATCTGCAAATTGGGAAAGAAGAAAGTTAGAAGAAGAAGAACACTAGCTAGAAGAAGAAGAAGAAAAAAGAAGAAGAAGAAGAAGAAGATTTTTTCTTCTCTTTCTTTTTCTCCAGAAGAATTTTTCTTCTCTTTCTTTTTCTCTTCTCCTCTTCTTTTTCTTCTTCTTCTAACTAAGGTAGGTAAAAATGCCATTTTTAGCTAAGCTAGGTAAAAATGCTAAGTGTAGGTCATTTTAGAGCTAAGCTAGGCAAATAGGTCATTTTGGAGCTTAGTAAGGTTATTTTGTCATTTTGGAGGAAAATCAGCTAAGTCTATGTCATTTTGGAGCTAAACCAAGGTGACCATGCCATTTTTTACCTAAGTATGTCATAAATGAACTAAAGAAGCTATGTATAGGTCATTTTTTGAGCTAATAGGTAGTTATGCCATTTTTGAGCTAACTAAGCATATTTTGTCATTTTGGAGGAAAATGCTAAGTGTAGGTCATTTTAGAGCTGAGCTAGGTAAATAGGTCATTTTGGAGCTTAGTAAGGTTATTTTGTCATTTTGGAGCTAAACCAAGGTTATCATGCCATTTTTTACCTAAGTATGCTAAGTATGTCAAAAATGAACTGAAGAAGCTATGTATAGGTCTTTTTAGAGCTAACCTAGGTAGATATGCCATTTTGAGCTAACTAAGCATATTTTGTCATTTTGGAGGAAAAAATGCTAAGTATAGGTCATTTAATAGCTATCCTAGGTAAAGTATGTCAGTTTAGAGCTAAGTAAGGTAATTATGTCATTTTCGAGGAAAATAAGCAAAGTCTATGTCATTTTGGAGCTAAGTAAGGTAATTATGTCATAAATGAACTAGCTAAGCTAAGTATAGATCATTATTGAGCTATCCTTGGTAGTTATGTCATTTTTAGCTAACTAAGCATATCAAGTCATTTTGGAGGAAAAACTGCTAAGTATAGGTCATTTTATAGCTATCTGATACGTCTCCAACGTATCTATAATTTTTTATTGTTCCATGTTGTTTTATTATCAATCTTGGGTGTTTTATAATCATTTTATAGTCATTTTATATCATTTTTTGGTACCAACCTATTGACATTGTGCCCAGTACCAGTTCGTGTTCCTGTTTTTTCCATGTTTTTACATCACAGGAAAACAATATCAATCGGAGTCCAAACGGCATGAAACTTTACGATGATTTTTATGGGCCAGAAGAAAGGCAATGGGCCCTGGTTGCACTTGGGGGTGCCCCGAGGGGGCACAACCCACCAGGGCGCGCCAGGAGGCCCTGGCACGCCTAAGTGGGTTGTGCCCCCTGGACCGCCTCTTTTCTCTATAAATACCCAAATATTCCCAAAACCCCAGGGGAGTAGATGAAATATTCATCCAGCCGCCGCGGAGTCCAGAAACACCAGATCCAATCTAAACACCATCACAGAGGGGTTCACCACTTCCATTGGTGCCTCTCCGATGATGCGTGAGTAGTTCTTTGTAGATCGTCGGGTCCGTAGTTAGTAGCTAGATGGCTTCATCCCTCTCTCTTGATTCTCAAAACAATGGTCTCTTGGAGATCCATATGATGTAACTCTTTTGCGGTGTGTTTGTTGGGATCGATGAACTTTGAGTTTATGATCAGATCTATGTTTTTATATCCATGAAAGTATTTGAGTTTCTTTGATCTCTTTTATGCATGATCTCTTATAGCCTCGTCTTTCTTCTCCGATATTTGGGTTTTGTTTGGCCAACTCGATCTATTTATCTTGCAATGGAAGAGGTGCCCGGTAGTGGGTTCGATCTTACGGTGCATCCCAGTTACAGAGAGGGAACCGACACGTATGTATCATTGCCACTAAGGATAAAAAGATGAGATCTATATCTACCGCCATATAGATAAACGGATCTTGTCTACATCATGTCATCATTCTTATTGCATTACTCTATTTTTCCATGAACTTAATACACTAGATGCATGCTGGATAGCGGTCGATGTGTGGAGTAATAGTAGTAGATGCAGGCAGGAGTCGGTCTACTAATCTTGGACGTGATGCCTATGTAATGATCAATGCCTGGATATCATCATAATTATTTGATGTCCTATCAATTGCCCAATAGTAATTTCTTCACCCACCATTTGCTATTTTTCTTGAGAGAAGCCACTAGTGAAATCTACGGCCCTCGAGTCTTATTTCTCATATATTTGCCTTTGTGATCTACTTTTTCCTCGCTTTTTATTTTCAGATCTATTAAACCAAAAATCCAAAAATACCTTGCTGCAATTTATTTTCTTTGGCGTTCGATCTATCAATATTTACAACTTTCTCCCGTCACACACTGATACGTCTCCAACGTATCTATAATTTATGAAGTATTCATGCCATGTTTACAATATTTTTATATGATTTTGGTATGATTTGATTAGAACTAACCCGGACTGACGCTGTTTTCAGCAGAACTACTGTGGTGTTGTTTTTGTGCAGAAATAAAAGTTCTCAGAATGCGATAAAAATCAACGAAGATTTTTTCGGAAAATATGAAAAATACTGGAAATAAAATCTACCGGAGGGGAGTCACGGGGGCCCCACGAGGGTGGGGGGCGCGCCCACACCCCTGGGGAGCGCCCCCTGCCTCGTCGACTCCTCGAGCCCCCTAATGTGAAATCAATGCCAACTTCTCCTATAAATACAGAATCCTCCGAAAATTAACCTAGATCAGAAGTTCCGTCGCCGCAAGCCTCTGTAGCCACGAGAAATCAATCTAGGCCCTCTCTGGCACCCTGCCGGAGGGGGGCATCATCACCGGAGGGCATGGAGGAGGATCCTAGAGGGGCCATCATCACTATGAAGGCCAAGGAATAGAGGGAGAACCTCTCCCCATCCAGGGGGAGGCCATGGAGGAGGAAGCACAAGGGGGAGAACCTCTCCTCCTCTCTCTTGGTGGCACCGGAGTGCCATCAGGAGGGGAATCATCGCCGCGGTGGTCGTCTTCATCAACATCACTATCATCATCACCATCCTCATCACTTTTACGCGGTCCACTCTCCTGCACCCCGCTGTAATCCCTACTTGAACATGGTGCTTTATGCCACATATTATGATCCAATGATGTGTTGCCATCCTATGATGTTTTGAGTATATATCCTTTGTCTTTGCGTTGATTGATGATCTAGATTGGTATGAGTTGTATGTTTTACTTTGGTGCTGTCCTATGGTGCCCTTCGTGTCGCGCAAGCGTGTGGGATTCCCGTTGTAGGGTGTTGCAATATGTCCATGGTTTGCTTATTGTCTATGTTGCGTGAGTGACTGAAACACAAAGACGGATAAGTGGGGCATGGCATATGGGAATAAAGAGGATTTGATACTTTAATGCTATGGTTGGGTTTTACCTTAATGATCTTTAGTAGTTGCGGATGCTTGCTAGAGTTCCAATCATAAGTGCATATGATCCAAGAAGATAAAGTATGTTAGCTTATGCCTCTCCCTCATATGAAACTTTAATAGTGATTACCGGTCTTGTTAACAATTACCTAGGAAAATTCCGCACACCGATCCACCATTATTCCACACTCGCTATTTATAATATTTAGTAATATATTCTAAATTTATGATAACAACACCTACTTTTATATTAAGCTCTCCAGTATAATACAAAGTTATCCACTTCATACCCACAACATAGTTTTATTTCTCGTTTCTAGTTGGAAGCAAACGTACGGTGTACGTAGAGTCATATCAGTGGCAGATAGGGCTTGAGAGAATATTGATCTTACCTTTAGCTCCTTGTGGGTTTGACACTCCATACTTATCACTTCCACCTTTTCAAATTGCTACGATGATTCCCTGCACTTGGGGATTATCAAGCTCTTTTCTGGCGCCGTTGCCGGGGAGCAATAGCGTGGGGTTGATATTCTTGTGTATGCTTGTTTGCTTTCTTCACTAAGTAGATTTTGTTTTCCATTTTTGTTTCTGCTTAGTTGTGGGTGAAACATACCAATTTTTTAAAACAATGAAAATACAAAAAGAATTTACTTGCCTCTCATGCCTAAAAAGTTTTTCAAAAAGAGAAGTGATTGGAAAGTTATGCATTGAAGAAGTGAGGGTCGACCTTGAGCACTTGTGTTCATGCTCACGGAAACAATGTAGAATTTTTCATGGAAGTTTCTCTGTAAATAATTATCCCCTTATATATATCCATTGTATTATAAAAAGAATGTCCCAAGCTTTGGTTTTAGGATGATTAGATTTCTTGTTTACTATGTGCTGAACAAAAACAGAAACTTTGGCTGTAGCGCGTGATTTTACAATTTTTTTACTGGAAAGTCAAATGGGTCTGAATTATTTTGCACATTACTTCTGTATAAAGTTTTCAAATTGTAAAATTTATTTAATAATTTTTGGAGTTACAGAAGTTTACTAAACCTCCAGATTACTACAGACTGTCCTGTTTTAGACAGATTCTGTTTTTCGTGTATTGTTTGCTTATTTTGATACATCTATGGCTAGTATCGGAGGGTACGAACCATAGAGAAGTTGGAATATAGTATATATAGTTCTAATATGAAATTGGAATGAGTTTAAAACAGTACCTAAAGGTAGTGATTTGCTTTATTATACGGACGGATCTCACAAAGTTTTTGTTAAAGTTTTGTGTGGATGAAGTGTTCAAAGAACGAGGAGTTACCGATGTGAGAAGAATAAAGAGAGGCAAGATCTCAAGCTTGGGGATGCCCAAGGCACCCCAAGTAAATATTCTAAAGGATACTCAAGCATCTAAGCTTGGGGATGCCCCGGTTGGCATCCCATCTTTCTTCTTCAACAATTATCGGTATTCCTTGGTTTTTGTTTTGTTCACATGATTTGTGTCCTTTGTGTTTTTCTTTTTATTTAAGAACCATGCTAGTATGATATGTCCCTTCATCAATTTATAGAATACTTCATGTGCTTCACTTATATCTTCTAAGTATGATATTATAGAATTGCTCTTTGTACCTCACTTAAATATTTTGAGTATGGTTTTATAGAATGCTTCGTGTGCTTCACTTATATATTTTGAGCTTGGATATGGGTTAGTCTATATTAATTGTAGAATGCTCCATGAAATTCACTTATATCTTTTGGAGTATGAAATATACTATAATATGGAGTGGATTTGGAAGAGTGTCAACTTTAGTTAGTAATGATTCCACTATTTCGAATGAGAAGAATTTTGCTTATGTGGAGAGTAGTAAAATTTATATGCTTGTAGATGATGAAAAGAATGCTTTGTGTGATGGTTATATTGTTGAATTCATTCATGATGCTACTGAAAATTATTATGAGGGAGGAATATATGCTTGTAGGAGTTACAATAATATCAAGTTTCCTCTCTATGTGCTTAAAGTTTTGAAGTTATCCTTGTTTTTCCTTCCTATGCTAGTTAATCCTTGTTCTTATAAATTGTGTGCTCACAAAATCCCTACGCATAGGAAGTGGGTTAGGTTTAAATGTGCTAGTCATATTCTTCATGATGCTCTCTTTATGTTTCACTTCTTATCATTTATGTGAGCATCATTGAAATGATCATGCCTAGCTAAAAGGCATTAAAGAAAAGCACTTGTTGGGAGACAACCCAATATTTACCCTTACTGTTTTTCTGTGTTTACATGATTAATTTACTGTAGTAATCATGTTTTATAGATTTTTTAAAATAAAGTGCCAAGTAAGACCTTTGGGAAGACTTGGGTGAAAGTTAATGTGATCGTGCTGTAAAAAACAGAAACTTTGCGCTCACGAGATTAGCTGCCATTTCTTACAGAAGAGTGTGATTGTGTTGATTATTTTTTAAGAAGATTAATAGATAAATTCCTCACATCCACCAATTTATTTCATAATTTTTGGAGTTGCAGAAGTATGGTTAGTGTTCAGATCATTACAAATTGTTCTGTTTCTGACAGATTCTGTTTTCATTGCATAGTCTTCTTGTTTTCTAGTTTCTATGGCTTATATTTCTCAATATAAATTGTAGAAATGATATGGTACAGTAGGAATTGTGTGAGAACAATTATTAACCTTGTCTTTTACAGTACCAAAGTGAATGGTTTACTCTTTATCATACTAACCTATCTCACGAAGTTCTTTTAAGTTTTGTGTGATTGAAGTTTTCAAGCTTCGGGTGAGATATCGATATGAGGAGAATAAGGAGTGGAAAGACACTAAGATTGGGGATTCCCAAGGCACCCCAAGGTAATATTCAAGTAAGACTCAAGTACCTAAGCTTGGGGATGCCCCGGAAGGCATCCCCTCTTTCGTCTTCAAAATCTATCGGTATACCTTACTCGGAGCTATATTTTTATTCGTCACATGATATGTGTCTTGCTTGGAGCATATTTTCAATTTTACTTGCTGTTTGAATAAAATCATTGGATCTGAAATCTTGAATGAAAAAGAATCCTCCCATGGCTAGCTAATTATTTGACTACTCGGTGTTCTTCACTTATATCTTTTTGGAGTAGTTTGTCATTTACTCACGTGCTTCTCATATATCCTATGAGTAAATGGTTGAATGAATTGAATATCATAAATCTGAATTTATATATGTTTCATATGCTTATACCATGGGGAGTAATGACTTCACACAGAATAAGTATAGGTAGTAAACTTATTGAAAGTTAGAAAACGTAGAATCGGTCACTTGAACAATTCATGAAAGAATATTGAAGGAAGAGAGATTTCACATATAAATATACTATCTTGGACATCTTTTGTAATTGTGAGCACTCATTAAAATATGACATGCTAGAAGGTTGATGTCGGACAAGGAAGACAACGTAATGGGTTATGTTTTCCTATATCCGAAATAAAGTATATTGTCTTGGATCATCCAAAATGTTGAGCTTGCCTTTCCCTCTCATTCTAGACAAATTATTTCAACCATGTAGAAATACTACTTGTGCTTCCAAACCTCCCTCAAAACAAGTTTTCCCATGAGAGTCCACCATACCTGCCTATGGATTGAGTAAGATCCTTCAAGTAAGTTGTCATCGATGCATGCAATAAAAATTGCCTTCTAAATATGTATGATCTATTAATTTGGAGAAAATAAGCTTTATACGATCTTGTGATGTGGAAGAAATAAAAGCGACAGACTGCATAATAAAGGTCCATATCACAAGTGGCAATATAAAGTGACGTTCTTTTCCATTAAGATTTTGTGCATTCAACCATAAAAGCGCATGACAACCTTTGCTTCCCTCTGCGAAGGGCCTATCTTTTACTTTTATCTTCTACCTTTATGCAAGAGTCATGGTGATCTTCACCTTTCCTTTTTACATTTTATCCTGTGGCAAGCACATTGTGTTGGAAAGATCCTGATATATATATCCAATTGGATGTAAGTTATCATGAACTATTATTGTTGACATTACCCTTGAGGTAAAAGGTTGGGAGGCGAATTTATAAGCCCCTATCTTTCTCTGTGTCCGATTAAAACTTTGAACCCATAAATATCACGTGAGTGTTAGCAATTGTGAAAGATTAAATGATAGTTGAGTGTGTGGAGTTTTCTAAATCAAAGCTCTGACATAGACCCTTCCTGAAAATAAGATGAATTGCAATTATTTGATGAATGAGAATACAGTTTGTTAGTTTCAAGAAAGTTTATGATCTATACTTTAACATGTGAATAGCTTGTCATTTCATCATGAAAAGTTTTATGAAAATGAGCTACTGTTATGATATATAATGATGCTAGAAAAAGTGATTGGAACTATCATTGATGAATCTTATGCACTTGCTAGCATTCACACTTCATAAAATATTTCTTTTATCATTTACCTACTTGAGGACGAGTAGGAATTAAACTTGGGATACTGATACGTCTCCAACGTATCTATAATTTATGAAGTATTCATGCCATGTTTACAATATTTTTATATGATTTTGGTATGATTTGATTAGAACTAACCCAGACTGATGCTGTTTTCAGGAGAACTACCGTGGTGTTGTTTTTGTGTAGAAATAAAAGTTTTCGGAATGAGATAAAAATCAACGAAGATTTTTTCTGGAAAATATGGAAAATACTGGAACAAAACTCTACCGGAGGGGAGTCACGGGGTGTCAAGACCCCGATTCCAAGTCACATCGATCTAGCCGGTAACACCTCATATCACTTTGCGGCCTCACGCACGGTATTCCCACGGGTGTCGCCTTACCATGGCCCAGGACCGTTTGCGCCTTTTGGCTCACGTATATGGTAGTGTCGCTAGCATCCATATGACAGAGAACCCGGGCCGACATGGCTAGTCGTGAACCCAAAGCGGCACTAACCTATGGGGATAGGCATACATGAATCACATCGAGCATGTCGGTCAGCAGCGTGTGAATCCGGGCTGTAGCACTGGGCTAACAGGACTCCGGGAACCCGGGCTGTAGCAGGCTAGGCAGGACTCCGGATGTCACCGCGTGACATTTCCCCGAAGGGACAGACACAGGAACGAAGTGAAACACATGCCGGCCAGTCAAGTGTCATGAGCAGTAGTGCTGGGCTAACAGGACTCCAGTGAACCGGGCTGTAGCGGACTACTATGGCTCATGGAAGCACTAGACTACAATTTCCCATAAGAGGGGTTGCCAAGGATAAACAACTAGATTGTCGGATCCCACACATACCAAGCATTTCACTCATACACACAATATGCTCGGTATGTGTAAATACAACATGGCATCACAACATAACTCTACGACTCAAGTATTTATTCATTAGGCTCGGAGGAGCGAGATATTACAAACATGGGTCTCATGACCCAACAATCATAGCATACAAATCAAAGCACATGCGGAAGCTTAACATGTCTGAGTACAGACATCTACAAATGAAAAAGGCTAAGAAGCCTGACTATCTACCAGATCCTGCCGAGGGCTCAAGATCATAGCTGAGGTATCAAGCTAAACGTCGCAGTCCACACGGAACTACTAGCGAGACTGATGTCTCTCTACAAAACATAAAAATAGGCAAACGTGAGTACAAAGGTACTCAGCAAGACTTACATCAGAACTAACTACATATGCATCGGTATCAACAAAGGGTAGTGGAGTTTAACTGCAGCAAGCCAGCTTTGACTCAGTGGCTAACCTGAACTACGACTGTAAGCAACTCTTTTGAGGTGGCACACTCGAGTCCACATATTCACCATTCAATACACCACTATGGATCCGCTCCCGTCTCCCTACGAGAAGGCCATCCATAGCACTCACACTTATCTTGCGAGTTTTACAGTATCCACTTTCACTTGTCTATGAACTGTTATAGGTAACCCAGAAGTCCATTACCGCGGACATGGCTATCCGAATAGAGCATTTATAACCCTGCAGGGGTATACTTCTTCACACATGCTCTCGCCACTTACCACCATGTACACGTCGTGTATCTCGGCGACCTTCAAGCGGAAGCCTGGCGAGGGAGTCGGCCACGACCTGACTAACCACACAAGTCTCTAGTCCAGGTTTATCGCCTATTCGGGTTCCATCCGCGAGGAGATCCGGCCGGAGTTTAGCTCACAGCCCCAAACGATGTGTGCAGGGTTCCCGAGACACCAAACGGGCGCCTGGTACACCGTGCCACGGTGTATCTACCGCATCATAGCCCACCCCTAGGGTCAGCGCTATGCACGGCCGCCAACACATATCCTACAAACACCAGAAACTAGTTCCAACTCCTGGACAGATGGCAAGGGCAGTTAATAAGTCGAGAGGGTCCATTGGTTTCGGGCCCAATGCGAGGTAGTAGGTGTTCATGGATCACAAACACAGAACTTAGTTCCTCAGGACGGTTCAATGAGATAACCCACCATGTACTCCTACATGGCCTCTCACCGCTTCCTTTACCAAATCGTGTTCACACACTTAGCTCACACACAGCAGGACATGTTCATCACCATTCCAATTCATCCCCGATGAATCAGACCTGACTCAACTCTAAGCAGTAGCAGGCATGACAAACAAGCATGAATGAGTAGGCACATCAGGGCTCAAACAACTCCTACTCATGCTAGTGGGTTTCATCTATTTACTATGGCAATGACAGGTCATGCAGAGGAAAAGGTTTCCACGACCGCAGCATGTAACAGTTGAATCGTTGTTATCCTAATGCAGTAAAAGAGAGCAGGAGCGAGAGAGTGGGATTGTATCGGAATGAACAAGGGGATTTTGCTTGCCTGGCACTTCTGAAGATATCATTGGTCTTCATCAGTGTCAACGATCACAGCGTCGGTACAACATCAATCGAAAGGGGACAACCACCGGCAATAGAGAAGGAACACAATCAATGCAATGCACAACATGATGCATGATAATGACATGGAAATATGTTGTTGATTGAGCAAATGCAACTAGCAGCACAATTAAATGAAGTGGTTTGAACCCAAAGTTCATATTCAAACTCCACATGCGGTTATTTAAATACCATTCATTTAATTTGTCCTAAACAGTGGCCTTAAGTTGTTCTAACATGCATGAAAATGGTACAGATGGATAGATTGGATTTTTCTGATAATTTTTCATATATAATTTATTTCATTTGGAGTTACGGTTGATTTTCTATGATTTTCAGAAGTTTTGCTAATTTTCTGGAATTTTCTGGATTATTTAAATGCAGAAAATCATTAATGACAACAGGATTGTGTCACTACTGCATCAGCAGGTCAGCCGAATTGACCAGGGTCAAACCTGACTGGTGGGACCCGTGTGTCATTGACACAGGGACTAACCCACGGTCAAATCCAGCGCTGACTGGGGTTTGACCCTGTGGTGGGGCCCGCTGTCAGTGTCTGCTAGGCTACTAATTGGGGGATTAGCCGCTAATAACGTCGCTGTGTCATCTTCGTCGGACTTAGGCCGGCGACGACCAGATCAGCGGTGGAAGTTCGCCGGAAACCTGCTACGGGGCTCGGTTTTGCGCGTAGTTTGCATCTACGGGTAGCTGAAGGTGCGCCGCATCCAACCACGTAGGCCGTTGGTCGCGGGGTGGCTGGTAACACCATCGGCGAGGAGCTTGGCAGCGGCCGGAGCCACGGGCTTGAGCGGGACGAGGCTAGGGTGCACGGTGGGAGGCTTGGGTGGTGGCGTTCGCTTCCTGGGGGGCTGCTGAGCACGCAGACGTGCTCGGCTTCGAGTGAAGCGAGCTCTAGGCTCGGTGGCGACATGGATGGCGGCGGGAAGCTCATGGGTGCGGTGGCAAGTACGGCTAGGGGACGAACGAGCGAGGGAGAATAGGGGGGGAAAGGCAGCGGGGCTCACAGCGCGTCGTTTGGCGGTGTCGGATGGCTCGGGGAAGCGTCGGAGCAAGCGGGCGGCGAAGGGGATCTCCGGTGACCCGAGGAGGAAGAAGGGGTCGGGGACGTCGTCACGGAGCTCCTAGCGTCTCATGGCTTGGTGCAGAGGATGCGGGGGTCGAGGTGGAGCTCGTGGCATATCCGAATGGGCGTGGGGAGGTCGGTGGCCGCGGTGGTGCATGTCGGCGGCGACGAGCTCCGCTCGGTCGCGAGAAAGAGAGAGAGCAGAGAGGGGAGTGAGGTCCAGGGAAAGGAGGGCAAGCGAGAGGGAGCGCTGGGCGTCGTGCGGCTGAAGCAGGAGGTGGCAAGGCGTCGTCGGCGCGCTCGCCACGCACCTGTCTGTCCTCCTAGTAGGAGGAAGAAGACCACTCAGCCCGTGGTGGGCTAGGCCTCTTCCGCCAGGTAAGGCCCAGGTACTCCCTCCTTCTCTGTTTTCTATTTTAATTATTGTTTTCTATTTTAGTTCCTCTCTATTTTGATTTAGTTTTATCCACTAAATCATTTTCATAAATTCTGTAGGTTATTATATGGCTTGCTAAAATATATATAAAGCCACTCACAAACTTCTAGAATTATTGAAGTTATATTTAATATATATTAAATATAAATCCAAAGCAAATAATTATTGGATTAATTCAAATGGCCAAAATAAATGTTTCTGAGCTCATAAAAATATTGGTTTGAATTTTAGCTCTTGGCAATAATTCTATGGAATAACAAGAACATTTTATTGGACTCATTTGAGAAGATTTTTAAAGTTGGTTATTTTTGAACTGATTTCTGAGGGTTTCAACAAACCTCAATTCAACTTTCAGAAATTAGACATGATGCATGGATGCTCTCTTATGCAACTATTGCAAACAATTCTAGGGCTGTGACACGGGGGCCCCACGAGGGTGGGGGGCGCCCACCCCCCTGGGGCGCTCCCCCTGCCTCGTGGACTCCCCAAGGCTCCCTAACTTGAAATCAATGCCAACTTCTCCTATAAATACAAAATCCTCCGAAAATTAACCTAGATCGGAAGTTCCGCCGCCGCAAGTCTCTGTAGCCACGAGAAATCAATCTAGGCCCTCTCTGGCACCCTGCCGGAGGGGGCCATCATCACCGGAGGGCATGGAGGAGGATTCCGGAGGGGCCATCATCACCATGAAGGCCAAGGACCAGAGGGAGAACCTCTCCCCATCCAGGGGGAGGCCATAAAGGAGGAAGCACAAGGGGGAGAACCTCTCCTCCTCTCTCTTGGTGGCACCGGAGTGCATCGGGAGGGGAATCATCGCCGCGGTGATCGTCTTCATCAACATCACCATCCTCATCTCTTTTACGCCGTCCACTCTCCCGCACCCTGCTGTAATCCCTACTTGAACATGGTGCTTTATGCCACATATTATGATCCAATGATGTGTTGCCATCCTATGATGTTTTGAGTAGATATCCTTTGTCTTTGGGTTGATTGATGATCTAGATTGGTATGCCTTGTATGTTTTACTTTGGTGCTGTCCTATGGTGCCCTCCATGTCGCACAAGCGTGAGCAATTCCCGCTGTAGGGTGTTGCAATATTTCCATGGTTTGCTTATTGTCTATGTTGCGTGAGTGACTGAAACACAAACACGGATAAGTGGGGCATGGCGTATGGGAATAAAGAGGACTTGATACTTTAATGCTATGGTTGGGTTTTACCTTAATGATCTTTAGTAGTTGTGGATGCTTGCTAGAGTTCCAATCATAAGTGCATATGATCCAAGAAGGGAAAGTATGTTAGCTTATGCATGTCCCTCATATGAAACTGCAATAGTGATTACCGGTCTTGTTAACAATTGCCTAGGAAAATTCCGCACACCGATCCACCATTATTCCACACTCGTTATTTACAATATTTAGTAATATATTCTAACTTTATGATAACATCACCTACTTTTATATTTTAGCTCTCTGATATAATACAAAGTTATCCACTTCATACCCACAACGTAGTTTTATTTCTCGTTTCTAGTTGGAAGCAAACGTTCAGTGTACGTAGAGTCATATCAGTGGCAGATAGGGCTTGAGGGAATATTGATCTTACCTTTAGCTCCTTGTGGGTTCGACACTCCATACTTATCACTTCCAACATTGGAAAATTGCTACGATGATTCCCTGCACTTGGGGATTATCACACACCAATTTTTACGCCGTTACCCGAAAGGGATTGACAACCCCTTTAACTCGTCGGGTTGCGAGGTGTTGTTTTTTGTGTTCAGTGGCTATTTACGTTGTGTTGCTTGGTTCTCCTACTGGTTCGATACCTTGGTTTCATAACTGAGGGAAATACTCTACCGTCGTTGTGCTACATCATCCCTCCCTCTCCGAGGAAATACCGACGTAGTTCTAGTTGCCATCACTATCCTAGGTAAAATATGTCTTATTGGACCTAAGTAAGGTTATTATGTCATTTTCGAGGAAAATAAGCTAAGTATAGGTCATTTTGGAGCTAAACCAAGGTTATTATGCCATTTTTACCTAAGTAAGCTAATTATGTCATAAATGAACTAGGTAAGCTAAGTATAGATCATTATTGAGTTATCCTTAGTAGTTATGGCTGTTTTTAGCTAGCTAAGCATATTAAGTCATTTAGGAGGAAAAAATGCTAAGCATAGGTCATCTTATAGCTATCCTAGGTAAAGTATGTCAGTTTGGATCTAAGTAAGGTTATGATGTCACTTGGGAAAACTTACCATCATCACGCAGGTGAAGGACCGGTTGGGTGTGCGCTAGTGCCAGATGGAGAAGGACCGGTGGGGGTTGCGCAATTGCGAGATGGAGAAGGATCGGTCGATGCTTGTCGGGAGGCATGCTGCACCAAAGATCATTTGCAATGTCTCGTTAGCATGATGCAACTGAAATGTGAATACTAGTAACTAATGAAACTTAACGTGTCCGCTATACCAATCTGGGGCACCGGCGGTGGGGTCTGACCGTTTTTCTCGCACACGGACTGCACATTTTGTTTCCATGAGTCAGTCATATTAGTTAGTAATGAAACGAACATTACATGCATGATTTGGCTAATATGCAGGAGAAACTTACCACGAGGAGCTCGTATAGGGCCCGGTGACCCGCGTCGTTCTGGTTCCTCTCCTCCTCCAGCATCCTAGCCGTCCTCTCCCTTAAGTCCTTCTCCCTCTGCACCCCCTGCCTGTTTGCCTCCGCCAGAAGCTCCTAGGCCCTAGCCTCGACAGTGAGCTCCATTGGCCGTGGATGAGGACTCATCTCAGGAAGAGAGCTTGTCTCGCGCTTCTTGATCTCCGGAGAGTTCTAGGACACCATATCAGTCCATCCCCATTGGTTGCCGACCCTTGTTTCCTCCCTTCACCAGATAGGATCACGAGCTCTGGATCAAAAGCACTCTGGCTCAGGTTGAAGTCATCCCCTTTCATCGCCTTCCCAAAGTCTCTGTACCTCACGAGCTTGTTATGGGAGGAGATGTTGGTGAAGCTCTCTGGATGATCGAGGTCAGACTCAAAGAATGCCTTGGCCTTCTTGAACGGGGCAGTATGGGCCATGGCATAGAGGTCAACAATGGTGTCACGTCCTTCTTGTTGTGTTTCGCCTAAAAGAGAGGAACAACATATTAGTTAAGGGCTCAAGCTAGCATGAAGAATGAAATTGTATGAGTCATTAAGGGCTCAAACCACATACCCAGTGATCCCCGTACTCAAACAGGTTGGAGCTCCCTTGATGGTGTGGCACACCTCGCATTTGGGCACGCTTATCCCTAGACTTGTTGTGTTCGGCTCGCCATTGGGGAGATCACCACTCATCCACCAACCCCTCCCAATAGTCCATCATATCCGCACACCATCTAGGGGGCACCTAACTTTGGCGACGAGAAATTTCAGCACTACGCCTACGAATAGGTAACTAAGTACAAGGCCTTAAGAATAGGTAAATATACCTTCATGTACTTCTCCTTACTCAGATACTTGCCGCGGCACTTCTTCTTGGCCCTCCTAATGTTAGTCGAGCCTAGTAGTCTCGAACAGCCATCACCCTAGCCTTGTGTCGTAAGTTCTGAAGTAGGCGCTTGCACTCGGCTTCGAGAACCCTAGCCGCCTCCTCCTCGTGTTCCTCAGTACACCTTGAGAAGGTATGCAATCGAACAAGACAACACTGATTAGTACAATCACTAGCTACTGTTGATTTTTAATTCTGTAAAGGAGAAAATACCCAAAACCGCCGCCTCACAATGTCGGCTACCGTCTCGCACAAGACACTGTTGACCCTCTCCTCCGGCGGGGCCGAGGCAGCCAAGTACATGTCCCAGCTCAGTGCTAGCTATGGAACCTGACCCTCACCGGGCAACGTGACCCACCCCGAGAAGTGGTGCCGGGAAAGCACACCAAGGACCTGGTTGGGTCTATGGACACCATCGGCGTGTATCCAACCCTTGCAGTATGACAAGGCCAACACATTAGATATTAATTGGAAGAAACATGAAGGACAAAGGTTAAAAAAGAGTAAATTCACTTACTTCTCCCCATTAGGTTGAATCAACCACCTCTGATCGCGGGTCACCGGCACGGCAGGGAGCTTCGTACCACCATGCTGGTAGACCTTCTTGCCTTGCTCAACCAGCTCACCCTCGCTAAAACTATCGTCAGACCAGGTCTCCTCGCCATTAGCATGGCCACTAATCTCCGGAGTCACGTGGGACGAAGACTCTGGGACCCGAGTCTCCTAGGATGAAAACTCTAGGACCCGAGTCTCCTGGGACGAAGGCTCTAGGACCCAAGTCTCCTGGGATGAAGGCTCGTCATCCAGAGGCTCGTCGGCCCGAGGCTCGTGGACCGGAGTTCGAGATGGGTCCACCTGAGACGGAGCACTACGGTGGTCCGGAGAATCAGCTGCGGGTGGCAGCGAGGAAGGCGCAGCAGCCTTCCTACCTCTCCCGCCACAACGTCCACCTCTAGCAGCACTCTTCAGCTTCCCCCGACCTCTCTCGGCCAAAGAATAAGCGCCCGCCGGTGTCTGCATACTATCATCCAACGCTCTCCGAAGGTGCTGGGATGGAATAATAACACCCCTCCCAGCATGCGCCGAGGAAGGAGCCTCGGAGCGTTCTCGACCCACGCCCACTATTTGTCAACACCTGCAATGAAAAAGAGTAACGAAATTAGTACAACATAAATATAATAAAATATTTAAGTGTGTATCATCATCATGAACATAATAAAAAATTGAATACCTAATAACATGAACTTATTGAATAATAGCATCGGGGTGCTGTGTCGCGGTCGGGGTGCCATGTCGGGGTCTCAGGGTGTCATGGTCGGGGGTGCCGTGTCGGGGTCTCGGTGTGCCGGGGTCAGGGGGCGGGGTGTTGTGGTCGGGATGGCAAATCCTAGACCCCTTGACCCCTCGGCCACCATCGACCCCTCGACTCCTCGATCCTCGACCCCTAGACCCTCGACTCCTTTTGGCCTCGATCCTCAACCCCTAGACCCTCGACTCATTTTCCCCTCGATCCTCGACCCCTCGACCACTCGGAGACCCTCGACCATCGGCGACCCTCTTTTTCTACTTTTCCTACTTCTTTTTTTCATCTTCTTCTTCTACTTTGTTTTTTCATCATCTTCTTCTCCTTCTTCTTCTTCTTCTTCTTCTTCTTCTACTTATTGTTCTTTTTTTCATCATCTTCTTCTTCCTCTTCTTCTTTTACTTCTTTTTTCATCTTTCTTGTTTATTCTTAAAAAACAGAAGAAAAAAACTAAACTAAGGCTATGTTTGGGTTCTTAGTATTTTTGGAGTTTTAGGAGAATACCATGGTTTGGGGGAACTAATTAAACTAAATAACCTAAACTAATTAAACCTAAACTAACTAAACTAAAAAACCTAAACTAATTAATCCTAAACCTTAACTAAAAAACCTAAACTAATTAAACTAAATAACCTAAACTAATTAAACCTAAACCTAAACTAATTAAACTAAATAACCTAAACTAATTAAACTAAATAACCTAAAGTAATTACACCTACACTAATTCCCTTAAACTAAATAACCTAAACCAATTGAACCTAAACTAACTAAACTGAAAAATCTAAACTAAACAGAAAAGAAAAACATAAAAACAGGAGAGGGGTGGCAGGGGCACAAGTGGGGGCGGCGATGGGTCGGGGAGGGGGCGGCGACAGGGCGGGGAGGAGGCGGCGACGGGTGGCGCTCCTCGGGGGAGGTCGACCCGCGGCTGCGGCGAGGAGGCTCGGGAAGGGGTGGCGATGGGGCGGCGGCAAGGCGGTGCAGCGATGGGGCGGGACGGGGGCGGCGACGGGTGGCGCTCCTCGGGGCGGTCGACCCGTGGCTGCGGCGGGGAGGCGGCGGCGGGGAGGCTCGGGAGGGGGTGGGGAGGCAAGGAGGGGGCGGCAACAGCGCCGGGAGGGTGCGGCGACGACGATGCGGTGAGGGTGCGGGGGCAACAGCGCGGGGTGGCAGAGGGAGGAAAGAGGAGAGGAGATAGAGAGAGCGACGGGTTGGACGCGACGCCGTTAAGTGAATTTTGAAGCTTTGTCGTCCGCCTCTCCTTTGCCGTCAGCTAGAGAACGACAAAGAACGCTTTGCCATATGCTGGCAGACGGCAAAGAGGGGGCCTGTTAGGGTTTGACAGACAGTGGGCCAAACCCCATCTTTGCTGTCTGCCAGCAAACAACAATGCTTCTTTGCCGTATGCTAGCGGATGGCAAAGAGTTGGCTGATGGCAAAGCCCACCTTTGCCGTCCGATGCCTCTTTGTTGTCCACTTTCTGGTGGCCTATGACAAAGCCTACCTTTGTCGTCCGCTAGCAGACGACAAAGAGAGGGCAGACGGCAAATCTGCTGATTCCACGATCGGTGGTCTTCCGGTGCAAGGGGATGGTGGATTGTGGACTCAATGACAATCACCTCATGATAATGGACCTTACTCGTGATCACAAAGTGGATGGCAAGTCCATGAAGGACATTGTCTTCACCCTCAACGAGCAAATCAACTTCCTCCCAAGCCCGATCTATGATCTCCAAAACCAAGTCTTTGAATATGAGGCGAGGTTTAAAGGTATGAGTTTGGATGCCGGTTGCAGGACCCGTGAGACTCACTCCTCCTATTACAATGGTGGACCTTTGCCATGGAAACCCGAGGACAAGATCTCTACATCATCACCACCACCTTCTTCATCACCAAAAGAAAACTAAGTATCGAGTATGGGCACTCCCCTTGGCTTCCGCCAAGCTTGGGGGAGGTGCCCCGATATCGTATCACCCCACTATCTTTTGCCTTTACTTATTTTAGTACAATCTATAGTTATATTTTGCTTTAGATGAATAAAAGTCTAGTTCAATCCTTTCTTTTCGAGAGTTTGCTTTAGTGATCTATCCTTGTAATCGTGCGCGAGATATATAATAAAGTTTTAGTTTGAGTTTTTGCTTCCTTTACTTTCATGTTCGAATAAAAAGAAAGGAAATAAATGAGAAAGATCATACGGTAATCTTATGGTAGGTGATGACACCAAATAAGGAAAAGTATAAGTAGAAAATTTTATTAGAGATTGACAAACATAGCATTGGTCAATGATGCAACTCATGAAACAATTAATAAGGGAAGAGAAGATTCACATATAAATAAACTATCCTGGAAATCTTTTGTGATTGTGAGCCCCCATCAAAATATTATATGCCAAAATTGTTGACGTTGGACAAGGAAGACAACTTAATGATTTATGTTTCTTCATATTCACATAGAAGTTATATTGTCATAGATCCTTCAACATGAGGTGCTTGTCCCTATCTTTGCTAGCCAAAAATTCCACACTAAGTAGAGATACTACTTGTGCATCCAAAAACCCTTAAACCCAAATCTTATTTTCAAGTGTCCACCATACCTACCTAAGGATTGAGTCAGATCCTTCAAGTAAGTTGTCATCGGTGAAATAAGGCAATAAAAAACGCTTCTAAAAGTGTGAGATCACTTAGTGTAAGAGAAAATTGAGTGTTGTACGAACTTGTGATGGTGAAGAATAAAAGCGACAGACTGCATAAGGGGTTGTACGAACTTGTGATGGTGAAGAATAAAAGGTTGCCATCACAAGGGGCAATACAACGTGACGTTCTTTTGCACTAAGGGGTTGAGCATACAAAGAAATAAGCACATGGAAACCTTTGCTTCCCGCTGCGAAGGGCCTATCCTTTACTTTTATGTATTTACTTTTATGTAAGAGTCAAAGTGTTTCTCTCTATTCCTTTTTATTTTTCTCCTTTGACCAACATCTTGTGATGAGGAAAGATCTAGGCACATAGGTCCAGTTGAATATGGGTGGCATGAGTTATTATTGTTGACATCACCCTTGAGGTGAATTCGTTGGGAGGCGAAACTATAAGCCCCTATATTTCTATGTGTCCGGTTGAAACATTTTTCTCATGTGTATGCGATGAGTGTTAGCAATCATAGAAGACTAAATGATGGTTGAGTATGTGGACTTGCCTAAAGGCTCCGATACGTGACCCTTCCTGAAAAGATGATGAATTGTAGTTGCAAAGTTGACTGAGAACATAGTTTGTTGGTTTGTAATAGAGTTTATACTTTATACTTCGATAGTGTGATGAATTGTTACTTATTCATGATTAGCAAATTGCCCGTGCGTCGCAACGGGAGGAAAAAAACATCACACGCTTCTAAATATGACTCGCGATCCCACACACATAGGTCTATGTCCTCTATTACAACATGTCACCCTATATATGGTTTCCTTACTTTGTATATGAGATGAAGAGATAGGTAAATACAATTGTCCACAATATTCTCAAGATGTGTAGAATTGAAAAGATTATGAAGAAAATAAATAATTGACTGATACCAATTATAGTTCACTCCAAAATAAAATAATAAATTAAGTATGAAGAATAATGTTTATCTTAAAAAATTAGGTAAACAGTGTCACTGCAATATAACAAAATGATTAAAAAATTAGTATTAACATATTCAAAGAATTAAAAATGGAATTTTTCGAAAAACACATGCTTTTCTAATTAATTTTCTGCAAAATTTTTGTATTTTGTTGCAACAGGAGCTCCAACGCTCTAGAAGAGGCAAATGATTGAGGAACCTCTGGAATAAGACACCCCGGTTAGGCCACATGCAAGTCTCGAGATTGTTTCAATCTTGACACTCATGTTTAGATTAGAAATTTGAATCTTTAATCTTTTAATTAATTATTAGTACAAAAACAACCATTGGCCTTCGATCCTTTGATCGTTGAAACTAATAGTTTGTATTTTTAGATGACTGATCAACGATAATCTCCTCCAACCCTCTCAGTCCCAAATGTACACTTTATAGCCAGCTATTGCTAAAGAAATATCTAGGCATTCAAGGAAGCAAGAAGTACACGTATGTTAGTATGTACTAGCACCATATAGAGTCACACAACGCATTAATATCCTGGTATTAGAACTTTGTGTAATATCCAATGAAGTGTGTAGTGAGTGAGGGTTTTTCTCTCGTCGGTTTGGTGGGGTGGCACTGACGCAATCTTCATAGTGGTATATCAATAATCAGATCGATAAGTACGTAAGTTATCATAACAATTGATGTATAAACATCTACTTTAGATGATCATCTGTGTGCGTACGTGAAGACGTGAACTCACGCCATAAGTTGTTGGCCTAAAAGATCATCACCTTCCTGCAAACACCGAATAGGATTAACTAGTAACCATGATAGTCAGCTAGGTTAGTATATATGGTTTCCATCAGGCGAGTATCTATAGCTAGCTAATCTCCTAGGGAATCAACCCAGCAGCTTGCTAGCTTGTAAGCAGGTATGTTCTGCTATATACTATCATCTTCTCGCAAAACTAATAGCTCGAAAGTATGTAGATATTTCTGCACTGAAGTTTTTTTTAATTTTCACCGGGGGGAGAGTTTTCCCCACCTGAATTTTTATATATGTGGGCCAAAATGCCCAAGTAAACAACATGCACAAGTACATTTTGTATGGGGGAAGAGCGAAGAGGGGGGAGGGAGCAAGGCTACATGCATCAGGCAGCTCGAGGATTTGCCAGGCAGTCCAGCCACGCATCAGACGCCTGCTTCAGAGCAACAGGCAGACGCACCTGCCAAAGCACGGCGTCTTCCCTACATAAGTGCAGTAGTCGGGGGAGCGACGGGGGCAATCCCTGGAAGACCACCGCGTTGTGGTGCTTCCAAAGTTGCCAACAGCAAAGGAGGAGGAAGGTCGAGCCCGTCCGCGCCGGCACCGAGCTAGCGGGGGACATAGTGTGCAGCAGCTCAACAGAAGAGCCGCCAAGGCGACCCCCACCATAGACCAGAAGCGCTAAGCAAAGGGACAGCCGAAGATGAGATGCTCTGCCGTCTCCATGTGCACCGAACAGATGGGGCAGCCAGCCCCAGCCTCCTCCACAATGTGCTTCCGCAGGAGAACGTCTCTCGTCTCGATCCGAGCCTGGACCAAGACAGGCGAAGAAGCAGACTCGACTTGGAACGTAGTTCTTCCAGACAAAGTCAGCGTACAGCGCAAGCACCCCACCAAAATGGCAAAGTTGGTAGAGGCCAGCAGAGGAGAGCCCAGCACCCTTGGCACAGCCTAGGCGGAGGGTCCGAACATCCGGCTCTGCTGTGAGGACCAGCGCCCAGACGATTGGGAGGAGCACTTGGCACTCCCGGGTGCCCGCATGGTTCGGGCGGGGGACGAGGACCCCAGCAAGCCCGTGCTGAATGACGTGAACCACCGAGACCGCAGGCATGGTGGTGTGGGAGAAGAGGGAGCTCATCTGGACGGAGAGAGCACCGCCCGACAACCAAGAATCCAGCCAGAATGCTGTAGTGCGCCTGTCACCGACGGAGACACTGGTGACCGCCCTGTACACATGCATACGCTTGGCCAAGGAAGCCCAGTGTGGTCCGGGGAGCGACACCGCCGTTGCTGAGGTCAGCAGCGAGCGCCCCAGCTCCCCCCAAACCCAGCGAGCCCACGGCGCATCCTGGCACGAGTGTAGACGGTGAAGGAGCTTCAGCAGGAGGCACCGGTTCTGGACCGTGAGGGTGCGTACCACCAACCCTCCCTCCCCCTTGGGACGGACGACGCGATCCCAGGCCACGAGACACTAGGCCCCCGAGGCCTTGTCCGTTGCAGTCCAGAGGAAGGATCGGCGCAGGGCGTCGATCGCCCGGAGGACAGAGGGCGGGACCTCCATCGCAGACATGCCATACGTGGGGAGAGCGTCCAACACGATGTTGAGCAGCACCAGGCGCCCCCCGAAGGACAGGAGCTGAGCGCGCCAGCCGGAGAGGTAGCACTCAGCTTTGGCAATGAGCGGGAGGAAGCCGTCCATGGAGAGCTTGCGGTTGAAGAGCGGCAGGCCGAGGTAGATGTGAGGGAAGCTCCCAACGCGGAAGCCCAACACATGGACCATCTCGCGAAGATCATCCTCGGGGACATGAACGGGCGTGACGGTGCTGTTGTGGAAGTTGATAACAAGCCCGTCGCCGCCATGAAATCGTCCAGGATGCCGTTGAGGCGCCGAACCGCGTCCAGCTCCGCACGCATGATGATGATGGTGTCATCAGCATACTGAAGGACAAGCGGGGGCGCATCATCAAACAGAGGGTGACGCATCCCACCATCTCTCTTGACCATCTGTTGGAGCACATCCACGATGAGCAGGAACAGGTAGGGGGAGAGGGGGTCCCCCTGCCGCAATCCTTTCTTGCATTTGATCCATTGCCCGGGTACGCCATTAAGGACCATCGCAGACATGGACGACTGGAAGATCGAGTCCATCCAGTCACACCAGAGGGGCAGGAAGCCACGCACCTCCATAATTAGGCGAAGGCTTCTCTAGTCGATGGAGTCAAAGGCTTTGGCAAAGTCCAGCTTCAGGACCAACGAGGGAACCCGTCGAGTCTCGCAGCATTGGACAATTTCCGTTGCATACACAAAGTTCTCGGAGATGCTCCTCCCATTAATTAACCCGGACTGGTCCACATCCACCACATCCGAGATTTGTTGTTGAAGGCGCGTGGTCAGAACCTTGCACGGGATCTTGATATCACAATTCTAGAGCGAGATGGGTCAGAAACCACCGGGCGCAAGCACCCCCTCAGCCTTGGGAAGCAGCACAACATGTGCGCGGTTGATACATTAGAGGTTCACAGAGTTGTCGTAGAACCCCTCCATCAACCGCATCACGTCGCCGGAGACCAGCTCCCAGGCGGCCTGGTAGAAGCCCGGACCAAGGCCATCGGGGCGCTGGTTCTGTTGAGGCTGGCGACCGCCGCCTTGATCTCAGGCATCTCGAAGGGGGCGACAAGCTTGGCGCCATCAACATTACCCCCCCCCCCCCCCCCTCGTATAGCGCCTGCAGGTTGAAGCGCCAGACGGGGTCCCTAGTCCGGCCAAGGAGGGTGGTGTAGAAGGCATGGAGGGCCTCCGCCTTGGCCACATGACTGACGACGATCGTGCCGCCAACATCCAGCGCTTTGATCCGGTTTGACCGGAAGCGCTGGGATGCCTGGGCATGGAAGAAGCGGGTGTTCTCGTCACCCTCACCCACCCGGCGAAACTTCCCCCGTTGCCGCCAGAACGCTGCTTGCTGACGAACAGAGAAGGCCAAGGAGGCACTGGCGTCAAGCCGCAAGGTAGCTTCCTCCACTGTAAGCACACGGTATTCCTCAAAAAAGTCAAACAGATCAATAAGAAATTTGTAGTTATTATCATGGCGAGGGACAAACCGGTGATTTGCCTTCCAAACCTTTGGAGCACGACGGAAGGATTTGACCCTAGCAGTGATGTCTTTAGCACCATCCACGGTCCTGCATGGGAGAGCCCGGGATGGGGAAGTGGATGGAAGGAACAAGGGGTCTAGGAGCCATTTATTCTCAAAATGGAACTAACGGGTGGCGGGGATGTGGGTAGAGGTAGTGACAAGAAGTGGGAAGTGATCAGAGGTGAGGCGGGGGCGGGAGGCGAGGGTGGAGTTGGGGAGAGCCACGTCCCAATTAGCATTAAAGACCACACGGTCGAGGCACGCCAGGGTGGGCAGAGTGCGACGATTTGTCCAAGTGAACAAGCAGTCAGAGAGAGGGAGCTCAACCCATGAGAGGGCATCGATCATGGCATTGAATCTCGACGCAAGAGACGCACAGAAGTTTTCATTGTTTTTCTCCTCGGGATACCTGATGAGGTTGAAGTCGCCAAGCACAAGCCAGGGCCTCGAGATCATATCCGAGAGAGCCACCATCTCATCCACAAAATCTTGCGTGAAGGCATGGTCAGATGAGGCGTATATGTTCATGACCGAGAAGCCCGGATCGAAGGAGGTGGAGGACAGCACGGTGGTGAGTGCGTACCTGCCAAAGTGACAGGAGACAAGATGGAGCGCTGCGGGGTCCCATGCAGTGACCAACCCGCCATGCGAGCCGTTCGCGTCCAGGTGCTTAAGAGATGAGAGGCGGGGGGAGAGGAACGATCGATCTTTTCCCAAGGAGAGCAAAGCGAGTTTCGTTTCTTGGATGCATGCAACGGAGGGGTTGGCGGCAGTCACGGCACCATGGACAAGCGAGCATTTGTCCTTGTCACCGAGGCCTTGAACATTCCAAGAAAGAAACGAAAGACAGCTACAGCCGGCACTATCCATAACCAAGGCAAGCACCAGACATACAAGACACAAATGGAGAGGGGAACGTAGGAAGGAACACGACATAACCAGGGGAAACATAATACAGGAAGGCGTACACGGACGACCGAATAACAACGGTGTAAGCTAGCAGGAATAGAGATACACAACGCCCCAACGAAAGAGCCCCGGGCGCCCAGGGGGCAGAAAGGGCTGAAGGAGCACTAATCATCAACACCCGGTGACACCAGAGCAGATGGCATGGCCGCTGCGGCCCTTAGCTCGGACACAGAGTTCATTCCCAGAGGCTTGACGACCGCGACAATCACTTTGCGTTTGAGCACTTTGGCTTGGAGAGCCGGAGAGCAGCCTTTGAGGGAGTCCTTGAGCTCCCGCTGCTTGATAGCATTAAGATATACTGGTAGTGATATGGTAGAGGTGAAGAGCATCCTAACAACAAGATGGGGGAAACAAAAGTCTTGATAACCTAATATTTTTTTCTTATAAAATAGCCAGAGGGTGCTAAAAATTTAAACTCACTAAGAAATAACAGTCACAGTTCCAGAAACAGGACCAAGCTTGAATCCCAAACCTTTAACAAATGTTCAAAAAGTCCACTTTGAGACATAGTCGTCTGCAGCAGAGCAATAGTATCAGAAGAAAAGTTTTAAATCACTATCAGATCCCTCATATAGAGATCGAGCAGCCAATATCACTTTGAGATCCTGAGTCAGCCAATAGTGCTTTGTTTGTACTACTTTTACATTTTTCCTCCATATATAATAGAGTAGTTCCATTGTTTCTGCTTCTGATCACGATTTATCACAGTGACACTGTCATACTCTCATGGTTTCCTAATGTATCCTCTCAATATAAATACCACGATGAGGTCAATTTAACCAAAATAAACAAGACAACAATCTGACATGCATTGGCCTCGATTTTGTATTGTCTACGGTATTCTTATATGCTTATGTCCTGACTGTGAACAAGCCTACTGCGGCGATGTAGAGGGAGACAGCTAGCGATGGCAGCTAGAGGGGAGGCCACAACGCGTGGGGAGGCCGTGGCCTTCGGGGCGCCGATGCAGACCATGATGTGGCGACGTCACAGGGGAGGCAGCGGCCATGGAGAGGAGGATTAGGGAGACTCCAGCACCCGACGGCATCGGCTACAGCCTTCCGGTCAGTCGTCCAACACAGCGACCCAGCCCAACTCCATGTTGGCTGCTCGTAGGTAGGATCCCCTCACTGACTCAATTCGTTGCATGCAACAAAGCCAAGCACCAGCACAAAAGGCAGCAGCAGCAATACACATGCAACCCACAAAGAAATTCATCTCAATCTCTCCCACTTTCTCTCTTTTCCTCTCTCTTTTCCTCTTCTTTTCACGGCACGAAGCAACACTAAGAAAATTCAGCATATAAACATTAGCAGCCCAAAATTGAAGGAATCGGTGATCACACGCCTGTATAAAAATCGGAGCAATCTGTACAAAGCAATAACAATCGCTGGCTTGCAGCTCGCTGCTCCCCTGCCTAGCTCCGGCAAACCGTGCCACGCTAGCTGCCAACAGATCCTAAACCATCGGCCTGCACAAACGTCGACCAGTGCCCAGGGCCGGCAACCCGTGCCATGTCCGCGGCTCGCCGGTTCCACAACCATATGCCTCCTGCTCCCACATCAACCATTTCTCCTCTTGGCCTCGCAGCAGAAGCACATCAGCGTCAAATAATGCGAGTCTAGGTCCTCGGATCTGCTGACAGTGAGTCGTGGTGGCTGGGTCCTGGCGGCGGCGAGCCTAGGCTGCCGGAATCCCGAAACCAAGCCAGAAGGGAGCACGAGGTGGCGTGACACCCATGCCATGGTGGCATCGTGTGCTCTGTGGCTAGGAGATTTGTAGACTGATCGCAGTATTCAAATTGAGAACGGACTTAGCGACATATGATTGAAGGGTGGAAACATAGTTCATCTTGTTTTGCAGTAGAAAACCATATTGTCAAGGAGAACTTGAGACCCTCCAGGCTGCGGAAAAGGAGGACGATGATGGTGAGGTGATACTCCATGCCTAGGCCAGGCACAACCTGAAGGCAGAAAGATTAGGAGCGGTACAGGAAGTTCGAACCGTAGAATCGGTATGGGACTTCCTTGTGTGTAAATCTATTTTTAAATCTCAGCCATCAAGTTTTATTGTTAACATAAAATCAGCGGATATAAACGGGTGACATATGGAGAACTATGAAAGTATCCGTCCTTTATTATTAGATAAACATAAGTCTATGATAAAAGTCCTATGACAAAAGTTTTATGTCAAAGTTTGTTGTCGTTATAATAATTCACATGATGCTTCTATGTCCGTATTTTATTTTTATCGACACCTCTCTAACTAAGCATGTGGACATGTTTTTCGATTTTGGTTTTCGCTTGAGGACAAGCGAGGTCTGAGCTTGGGGGAGTTGATACGTACATTTTGCATCATGTTTTCTTACTATTATTTCTTATGTTTTTATGCATAATAATGCTTTTTGGAGTAATTCTAATGCTTTTTCTCTCATAATATGCAAAGTACACACAAAGAGGGAGAATTCCGGCAGCTGAAAATCTGAACCTGGAAAAGCTACGTCAGGCTACCTATTCTGCACAACTACAAATTAGCTGAAACTTTACGAAGATTTTTTATGGAGAATATGGGGAATATTGGAGCCAATAAGTACTAGAGGGGGCCCACCAGGGAGCCCAGGTGCGCCATGGTAGGTTGTGCTCACCCAGGCCCACCTCTGGTGCCCATATTCTGGTATAGAAGTCATTCTGAGCTAGAAAAAATAAGGGGAAGACTTTCGGGATGGAGCACCGCCGTCTCGAGGCGGAACTTGGGCAGGAGCACTTTTACCCTCCAGTAGAGCGATTCTGCCGGGGGAACTTCCCTCCTAGAGGGGGAAATCATCATCGTCATTATCACCAACAACTCTTCCATCTTGGGGAGGGCAATCTCCATCAACATCTTCAACAGCACCATCTCATCTCAAACCCTAGTTCATCTCTTGTGTTCAATCTTGTTACCAGAACTATAGGTTGGTGCTTGTGGGTGACTAGTAGTGTTGATTATATCTTGTAGTTGATTACTATATGGTTTATTTGGTGGAAGATTATATGTTCAGATCCAATATGCTATTTAATACCCCTCTGATCTTGATCATGATTATCATTTGTGAGTAGTTACTTTTATTCTTGAGGCCACGCGAGAAATCATGTTGCAAGTAATCATGTGAACTTGATATGTGTTCGATATTTTTATAGTATGTATGTTGTGATTCCCTTAGTGGTGTCATGTGAATGTCAACTACATGACACTTCACCATATTTGGGCCTAAGGGAATGTATTGTGGAGTATTTATTAGATGATGGATTGCGAGAGTGACAGAAGCTTAAACCCTAGTTTATGCGCTATTCCGTAAGGGACCGATTGGATCCAAAGGTTTAATGCTATGGTTAGGATTTATCCTTAATACTTTTCTCGTAGTTGCGGATGCTTGCAAGGGGGTTAATCATAAGTAGGAGGTTTGTTAAAGTAAGAACAACACCTAAGCACCGGTCCACGCACATATCAAATTATCAAAGTAGCGAACACGAATCGAATCAACATGATGAAAGTGACTAGATGAAATTCCCGTGTACCCTCAAGAACGCTTTGCTTACTATAAGAGACCATTTTGGCCTGTCCTTTGCCTCAAAAGGATTGGGCTACCTTGCTGCACTTTTTGTTACTATTATCATTACTTGTTCCTTACAAAATATCTTGCTATCAAACTACTCTGTTACTTACAATTTTAGCACTTGCACACATTACCTTGCTGAAAAGCACTTGTCATTTCCTTTTGCTCCTCGTTGGGTTCAACACTCTTACTTATCGAAAAGAGCTACAATTGATCCCCTGTACTTGTGGGTCATCAAGTCGCACAACCGTTACCGTTCTTGGGTTAAAGTCGCCATCAACGTGGATGTACAATAGCACCACCTAACGGAACCACGCCAAAAATCTACACGTCTTCATTGTGTTTGCACTCTCCAAACCCTTCCCTTTACCTTCATATGCAATGTTTTACTTTCCGTTGCTACACCCTTAGAATTGCATGTGTAGGTTGATTGCTTGACTCATGCTAATTGTTAAAATCCGCCTACAATTAAAATTAGGAAAATGTTAGATTTTTATTTGGTCAAGTAGTCTAATCATCCCCCCCTCTAGACATACTTTCGATCCTATAAGTGGAGTCAGAGCTTTGGTCTCCATTTGCGTTGATTCTCATAGCTTTGGTGATCATAGCCTTGGTTTCACAACCTAGGAGACTATGGTGTCTAGCAAGGGAAATTACCACCATAGAGTTCCTTACTTTGATGGTACAAATTTTGCTAGTTGGAAGCATAAGATGAAAATGCATATTGTTGGTCATAACCCCACCATTTGGGCTAGTGTCCGTATTGTATTGCAAGGTGATTACTTCGAGGATGGAAAAGAATCGGATCATGAAGCGTCAACGCAAGAAATGAAGATGTTGCAATACAATGCTCAAGCTTGCGATATTCTCTATATTGGATCGTGCCCCGAAGAATTCAACAAAATTAGTTGTCTTGAGAATACAAGGGAAATTTGGGATACTTTGATTGATATGCACGAAGGTACCGAGTCCGTCAAGGAATCCAAATTGGATGTGCTTCAAAGTCAGCTTGACAAGTTCAAGATGAAGGATGGTGAAGGAGTCGCCGAGATGTATTCTAGGCTTGCTCTCGTCACAAATGAGATTGCCGGCTTAGAAAGTGAAGAGATGACCGGCAAATTCATCATCAAGAGGATTCTAAGAGCCTTGGATGGAAAATATGATACCGTGTGCACCTTGATCCAAATCATGCCCAACTACAAAGATCTCAAGTCCACGAAAGTCATTGGTAGAATTGTTGCTCATGAGATACCACTTGATGTCGCTTGAAGCTATGTGGGTATTTCCGCAAAGAGGAAGGGATGATGCATCACAGCGGCAGTAGGTATTTCCCTCATATGTGAAACCAAGGTTATCAAACCAGTAGGAGAACCAAGCAACACAGCGTAAACAGCACCTGCACACAAATAACAACTTCTTGCAACCCGACCTGTTAAAGGGGTTGTCAATCCCATCCAGGGTACGGCGCCTCAAGATGGGCAAACAGACGTGAGGTAAATTTGTAGTAGATTGAAAGATCGAACGCCAAATAAAATAAATAAGAATAAATTGCAGCAAGGTATTTTTGTATTTTTGGTTTAGTATATCTAAAAATAAATGCAACGGAAAAGTAGATCACAAAGGCAAATATATGAGAAAGAGACCCAGGGGCCGTTGGTTTCACTAGTGGCTTCTCTCGAGAAAATTAGCAAACGGTGGGTGAACAAATTACTGTTGGGCAATTGATAGAACTTCAGGTAATCATGATGATATCAGGGCAATGATCATTATATAGGCATCACTTTCAAGATTAGTAGACCGACTCCTGCCTGCATCTACTACTATTACTCCACACATCGACCGCTATCCAGCATGCATCTAGTGTTGTCGTGGTATTTCTCACGGGGGGCTTGCGAGTCGACAGATGCCACAAGGGCTTAGTGTGTGGGTTAGACTGCTGCTGATAGGACCGGGAGCGGGTACGCGAGTAGCACGTGCTAGTTTACCCAGGTTTGGGGCTCTCCGGAGAGATAACACCCCTACTCCTGCATGTCTGAGTATATCAAGTATATCTGGTACAGTGTGCTCCTGGAGCTGTATCTGAAAGCAGTGCCATAGGCATCTGGCTTTGTATATGCCTATATGAGGCATGCTAGTGGCCGGCCATGCTCATGGCCGTGAGCATGTGTGCTTATGTGGATGGATGGATAGCTAGCTAGCTTGCTAGCTAGTGCTTGTGTCTGTGCGTGAGAGTCCATCCCCTGGATGGATGGATGGATGGATGCCCCTTTATATAGGAGAGGGTAGCTTAGGATGTAAGCTTGGTAGTGGGCATGGATAAGGCATGGTGCATGTCATCCTTGTCCCCTGGGTCACTTTATAAATAGTGCCAGGGGACAAGTGACACTATACATGATGGCTGAGATGACACGTGAATAGTGCTCGGATACGATTATCTCATCGGTGTCTTGTCGATGTCGCTTCGGGCTGCAGTCGGCAGCCGGCTGGTTGGCGCAGTCGGCAGCCGGCTGGGCAGAGCAGTCGGTAGCTGGCCGGGCAGAGCAGTCGGCAGCCGGCCGGGCAGAGCAGTCGGACGGGGAGCCGGCGGAAGCGGCCGGGCAGTCGGACTGAGGGGCTTTGCTAGCCCCGATGTCTTGAAATATCGTCTCACCATCTTCGGGGTATCCGTGACCAATTACTCCGACAGTAGCCCCCAAGCCTCCGGACAACTTGGCAAAGTTGGGCGGAGGTTTTTTTTTTGGCGAGTGTTCATGGAAATGATCATGAAAAAGACAAAGTTAGTTCACGCAGATATATCAAATGTCTGCTTTTAGCATTGCAAGTTTTATGTGGAGGGTGCTGACTCGGTTTCGTCCGAGCCCCCTTAATCGTCTTCGTGTTCCCTCCACTTCTTGGCTTGTGCTCTTGCTTGCCGGACAGCTGCTCTGCGGTCTGTGGCTGAGAGTGGGCCGTGAAGTGGAGTGTACAGTACTCAGAGTCTGGGAGCAGATTCAACCGAGTAGATACTTATAAAGGAAACGGTCGGGTCGCCCGAAGCATTTTTCTTCCCGGACGTTTTTCGCGTGGGTGGCCTCCAGCGTTCACTCTTGCTAGTCGGACAGCCGCTCTGCGATCTGTGACTAAGAGTGGGCCTTTGGTACCACGCACGGTACTAAGCCGTCTGCGGGAACTAACGTCTCAGGCCAAGCGGCCAGCCCCCGAGCCAACTCTGGCTGGCGCCGGGGTGAACAGTAATGCAACTGTAATAAAATGCGGGGACAGCCCCCGAGCATCGCTCGGGGTTATCCGTGCTCTTGCGGTGCAAAAATATGCGGATGAGGAGCTCACATTGATTTTCGTGTAGATGAGGCGGAGTTTGCCGAAGACAGCCGGCGCGACTCAACGCTTGCTGAGCGAGCCGGCGCACCCGCTGGGTGTAGTCTTCAAGCCTTCGGGTGCTCGAAGGGGGTCCCGGTCGGTCAGGCTCGACCGGCCAGGCGGCGATGCATCTTGCAGCGCCTACCTTCTTCTTTTTCTCTTCTTCCGGCTGCTCGGAGCCGGACAAAACTCTTCTCTTGTCTGCAATCTTCCGTGGGGGCGCGCCAGCGCACCCATTGGGTGTAGCCCCCAAGATTCGGGTCAACTGCTGAGCAGTCGGGCCGGATCTCCCGGCTACTACTTTGTCTTTTTCCTCGCGGGGGCGCGTCAGCGCACCCGCTAGGTATAGCGCGCTCCGTCGGTGCAGTTGGTAGCCGGCCAGGCATGTATGTACGCAGTGCACCCATCGGTGCACTTCCTTTCTCTTCTTTTTGGAATCTTTTTTCTTTTTGTTTTTCAGCCGGCCCTTGACTTTCTCTACCAACCGGCAGCAATTTTGCCCCGCGGGCAACCGGCCAATTTCTTTCTTTTTCAGTTCTCTAGCCAGCCACCACCTCTCTCTGCTCCTTTCGTGTGGGGAGGCGGCAGCGTCCGGCCGGCGTGGGGAAACCGGCCAATGCGGGGCGGCGACCCGACGGGCGCGCGGGGGCCAACAAGGGCTGGAACAGAGTGGCCGGGCCAAGGGCGGAGGCGCTGGCGACCCGGCGGCCGGGTGCTGCAGGAGGCGGAGGCCGGGTCGCGGGGAAGCCGGACCGGGGCGCGGCAGAAGCCGGCTTGCCGGGTTGCAGCAGAAGGCGGAGGCCGAGTCGCGTCGGCAACCCGGCGGCCGAGTTGCGGGGAAGCCGGCCGCGGCCCAAGCCGGCGAACGCAGCAGGCCACAACCAGCAGGCGGACGGGCCGGGACGGTGAGCCGGCAGGCGGCGCCGGAGGAGCCGGACCGGCGTGGGGCAGGCGGCACGGGACCGGAGCTGGCGGAGGCCGGCATCGGGCAACTCGGCCGCGGCGGCAGGCAGGGCCCGCGCGCAAGGTTGTAGTCATCGTCGTCACTGGTTGGCCGCGGGAGCCGGCAACCGGGTACCGCGGAGGAGGCGGAGAGGCTCGAAGTCGGCCGGGCGGGGGCGCAGCCGGCTGGGCTAGGCGGCCGCGGGAGCCGGATGGCCGGAGGCGGCAGGCGGCAGGCCCGGCCGGGTCGTAGGCGGAGCCGGCCGTCCGGGTAGCCGGGGTTTGAGCCGGCCCATGGAGCGCGGGGCCGAGGCCAAAGCCGGCGAAGCGAGCGGGGCAGCAGGAGGCCCCGGGCGATGCGGGTGGCCCGTCAGGCAGGGAGCTACGAAGGAGAAGGCGACCCGGACGCCGGGAGCGCAGTCGGCGCGAGAGGCCGAGGCCGGCCTGCGGGAGGCGGCCCGGGGAAGCCTGGAGGGGGAGGTCGGCTGGGCTGGGCGGCGGCCAGCGATGAGAGGCCGGAGCGGCCGGCTAGCGACGAGCCAGCCGCAGGGCGAGCAGGGCCGGATGGCTGTGCGCACGCGCGCGGAGCAGAGGCGAGCCGGGGTGGCCGCGGGCATTGACCGCTACGTACTGGCGGGCAAGCGGCCAGGCCATGAGCAGAGCTACGCGTGGGAGGAGATGGCGACCGCAGGGGCCCGGCGCAGCAGCTGCGCGCGGCAGAGGAGCGGAGCGAGGCACTGGAGTCTCGAGGGAGGGCTCGTGCTCGAGCAGCACGGCGGCTTGGCCAGCCGCACGGCAGCGCCCGCGGCCGGTGGTGGTGATGCGCACATGAGGAAGCAGCAGCGTGGAGCGAAGCAGCGCGGACGGGGAAGCCAGTGTGTGTGTCATGTACAAGCGCGTACGAGGAATATCTGAGGCGGTCTGGCCATTGTCTGACTAGTATCCGGTCATTGCACGGGAAGTGTCTGACTGGGATGTGCAAGTGTATTGTATGGGCTAGTGCATGGCTATGGTATGACCATACTTTGACTTGCATCTAGCTAGCTCGCAAAGATGGCATGTGAAGGAACAAACGAGTGTTTTTGCCGGAGCAAGGCGCAACACGGAGGGAAGCAGACGCGAGCAGTGCGTGGACGGTCACGGCCGACCGAAACGAGGCCCCGCACGTGGCGCGCGTGCGGACGGACGGCCGGCGTCACAACGGTGGTGGTGATGAAGGCGGCAAGGCCGACGACGAGGACGCGCCGTCCCGCGCGGCCGCTCCGGGGGCGGGTCGAAGTCGAGCCCCTGAGCGCTACCAGAGAGACGGCGCGACGCCGCGGCGGGGAAGACGAAGATGGTCCCGCCCGGACAGCGAAACCAGCAGCAGCGTGATAGCATAGTAGTAGTACCGCCCCACGGTGGGCGCCAACTATCGTGGTATTTATCACGGGGGGCTTGCGAGTCGACAGATGCCACAAGGTCTTAGTGTGTGGGTTAGACTGCTGCTGATAGGACCGGGAGCGGGTATGCGAGTAGCACGCGCTAGTTTACCCAGGTTCGGAGCTCTCCGGAGAGATAACACCCCTACTCCTGCATGTCTGAGTATATCTGGTATATCTGGTACAATGTGCTCCTGAAGCTGTATCTGAAAGCAGTGCCATAGGCATCTGGCTTTGTATATACCTATATGAGGCATGCTAGTGGCCGGCCATGCTCATGGCCATGAGCATGTGTGCTCATGTGGATGGATGGATGGATAGCTAGCTAGCATGCTAGCTAGTGCTTGTGTGTGTGCGTGAGAGTCCATCCCATGGATGGATGGATGGATGCCCCTTTATATAGGAGAGGGTAGCTTAGGATGTAAGCTTGGTAGTGGGCATGGGTAAGGCATGGTGCATGTCATCCTTGTCTTCTGGGTCACTTCATAAATAGTGCCAGGGGACAAGTGACACTATACATGATGGCTGAGAAGACACGTGCATAGTGCTCGGGTACGATTGTCTCGTCGGTGTCTTGTCGATGTCGCTTCGGGCTGCAGTCGGCAGCCGGCTGGTTGGCGCAGTCGGCAGCCGGCCGGGCAGAGCAGTCGGCAGCCGGCCGGGCAGAGCAGTCGGCAGCCGGCCGGGCAGAGCAGTCGGACGGGGAGCCGGCGGAAGTGGCCGGGCAGTCGGACTGAGGGGCTTTGCTAACCCCGATGTCTTGAAATATCATCTCACCGTCTTCGGGGTATCCGTGTCCAATTACTCCGACAAGTGTATTAAGTTCATGGAGAAATGGAGTAATGCAATAAGAACGATGACATGATGTAGACAAGATCTATCTATGTAGAGATAGACCCCATCGTTTTATCCTTAGTAGCAACGATACATACGTGTCGGTTCCCCTTTTGTCACTGGGATCAAGCACCGTAAGATCGAACCCACTACAAAGCACCTCTTCCCATTGCAACATAAATAGATCGAGGTGTCCAAACAAAACCCAAATATCAGAGAAGAAATACGAGGCTATAAGCAATCATGCATAAAAGAGATCAAAGAAACTCAAATACTTTCATGGATATAAAAAGATAGATCTAATCATAAACTCAAAGTTCATCGATCCCAACAAACGCACTGCAAAAGACTTACATCATATGGATCTCCAAGAGACCATTGTATTGAGAATCAAGAGAGAGAGAGGAAGCCATCTAGCTACTAACTACGGACCCGAAGGTCTACAAAGAAATAATCACGCATCATTGGAGAGGCACCAATGGAGGTGGTGCCCCCATCCGAGATGGTATCTAGATTGGATCTGGTGGTTCTGGACTCGACGGCGGCTGGATGAATATTTCATTGACTCGCCTAGGGTTTCTTAAAAAAATACTAAGCACAGCGTTCTCAAAAAGAAATAAGTGAAGCACCAGAGCAAGTCCATAGCTCATAAATTTTTTAGTGAAGCAAAGAGAGCAATTCTAACAAGTCATGACATAATTTTGGCTCTCTCAAATAGGTGTGTCTAGCAAGGGATCAAGACTTAAAACACAAAATAAAACAAGCAAAGACTCATATCATACAAGACGCTACAAGCAAAACACATAGTATGTGATGATTAAAAATATAGCTTCGAGTAAAATACTGATGGTCGTTAGAAGAAAGAGGGGATGCCACTCAGGGGCATCCCCAAGCTTAGTTGCTTACTCATTTTTGGATAATATCTTGGGATGTCGGGGCATCCCCAAGCTTAGGCTCTTCTACTCCTTATCCATTCTTCCATCGTAAGATAACCCAAAACTTGAAAACTTCAATCACACAAAACTCAGCAAAACCTTCGTGAGATCAATTAGTATAAGAAAATAAATCACTACTATAAGTTTTGTATCAAACCAATTCATATTTTGTTATTTCATTATATCTACTTTATTCCAAATTTTATATGGCAAAAACTCATCAAAGAAAACCGTAGAGCCATCAAAATAAGCACACAACGCAAAGAAAACAGAATCTGTCAAAACAGAACAGTCTGTAGCAATCTGACTATTTCGAATACTTCTATAACTCCAAAAAATCTGAAAAATAAAGACGACCTGTGAAATTTGTATATTGATCTACTGCAAAAGGAGTGGGTATTTTATCGCTCTCTGATAAAAACCGAGAATTATTTTTGTGAGCACAAAAGTTTCTATTTTTTCAGCAAGATCAAACAACTATCACCCAAGAAGATCATAAAGGCTTTACTTGGCACAAACACTAATTAAAACACAAAAACACGATCATAACAGTAGCATAATTTTGCAAATACTCAAAAACAGGAAGCAAAAAAGCAAAAATAAATCGTATTCATCGGGTTGCCTCCCAACAAGCGCTATAGTTTTAGACCCTTAGCTAGGCTTGAGATTTCAATGATGCTCGCATGAAAGATAATAATTGAAACATAAAGAAAACACCATAAAACATGTAAAAACACACTTAAGTCTAACATACTTCCTATGCATAGGAATTTTATAGGAAAACAAATTATCAAGACAAGAAACATCTATCATATGCAAAGGAGAGGAATAAAACATTGACAATCTCAACACAACGAGAGGAAATTTAATAACATGAAAATTTCTACAACCATATTTTCCTCTCTCATGATAATTATATGTAGGATCATATTCAAATTCAACAATATAGCTATCTCTTAACATATTCTCTACATGATCCACATGCATGCAAAGTTGACACTCTTCCGAAATAGTGGGATTATAATCAAATAAAGTCATGACCTCTCCAAGCCCACTTTTATCAAAAATTTCATAAGATTGAACACTCTCCAAATATGTAGAATTATATTTACCTAAAGTTTACTATCTTCCAAACCCACTTTTAATATTATCGCAAGCATATTCATCATGAGGGTTAAATAAAATTTTAAGATCATAAGAATCATTATCACCCCAATCATGATCATTGCAATAAGTAGCGGACATAGCAATATTAGCATACCCAAGATTGGGATTGTGCATATTATTAGAACAATTGACATTAATAGAATTTATAGTAAAATTATTGGAATCATGCTTTTCGTGCAAGGAGCTACCATGAATCACTTCATAAATTTCTTCATCACAATTTCCAGATTCACAATTCTCAAGCAAAACTTCATAAAGATAATCTAGTGCACTCAACTCCCTAGCAATTGGTTCATTATAATTGGATCTCTTGAAAAGATTAGCAAGTGGATGACGATCCATATCAATAGATTTTTAGAAAATGAAGATGCAAGCAAATAGAAGGAACATGGCAACACAAGCAAACATGAGATTTGACGAGAAAAAAGGCAAATGAAAAAGAAGGCGAATAAAACGGCAAATTTTTGTGAAGTGGGGGAGATGAAAACGAGAGGCAAATGGCAAATAATGTAAATTGCGAGGAGATGAGATTTGTGATCAGGAACCTGGTATAGTTGAAGATCCTCCCCATCAAGGACGCCGGAAATTCCTTTTGACGTTGCTTGAAGCTACGTCTGTATTTCCCCAAAGAGGAAGGGATGATGCAGCACAACAGCAGTAGGTACTTCCCTCAGATGTGAAACCAAGGTTACCGAACCAGTAGGAGAACCAAGCAACACAATGTAAACAACACCTGCACACAAATAACAACTTCTCGCATGGCGCATCAAGATAGGCAAACGAACGTGAGGTAAATTTGTAGTAGATTGATAGATCAAACGCCAAATAAAATATATAAGAATAAATTGCAGAAAGGTATTTTTGTATTTTTGGTTTAGTAGATCTGAAAATAAATGCAAAGGAAAAGTAGATCGCAAAGGCAAATATATCAGAACGAGACCCGGGGGCCGTAGGTTTCACTAGTGGATTCTCTCGAGAAAAATAGCAAACGGTGGGTGAACAAATTACTGTTGGGCAATTGATAGAACTTCAAATAATCATGACAATATCCAGGCAATGATCATTACATAGGCATCACGTCCAAGATTAGTAGACCGACTCCTGCCTGCATCTACTACTATTACTCCACACATCGACCGCTATCCAGCATGCATCTAGTGTATTAAGTTCATGGAAAAACGGAGTAATGCAATAAGAACGATGACATGATGTAGACAAGATCTATCAATGTAGAGATAGACCCCCATAGTTTTATCCTTAGTAGCAACGACACATACGTGTTGGTTCCCCTTCTGTCATTGGGATCAAGCACCGTAAGATCAAACCCACTACAAAGAACCTCTTCCCATTGCAAGATAAACAGATCAAGTTGTCCAAACAAAACCCAAATATTGGAGAAGAAATACGAGGCTATAAGCAATCATGCATAAACGATATCAAAGAAACTCAAATACTTTCATGGATATAAAAAGATAGATCTGATCATAAACTCAAAGTTCATCGATCCCAACAAACACACCGCAAAGAGTTACATCATATGTGAAAGAACATGCGGTGCCCCCATGTTTGGTTTTGGTAATTGATGACAATCTCTATGGACTAATGATTTCCTTGAGTTGTACTTGAAGGGTTTGTCCATAGGCTTTTCTTGGAGTCCATGTGTTGGTTTCAAGGAGAGTTTGTGATGACCATCGTCCTTTTAAGGAATTATCCAAAGATCGGTCATGTGAGTGTTGAGCTTATTGCAAGCATGTCTTGAAGAATAAGATTGTGTGATCATTCATGTCCACCTTCAAGACATCATCCAAATGAAGAGAGTTGAAAAGAGTCAACACACAAAGCGCACAAGATGTACCGAGGGATCAAGTCCCATGGTATGGTAAGCATTGTCCATTACACTTTGTGTGCTAACCCATGGTCTTCGTGAGAGTTCTTTATGGGGTTAGGTTGCGGTGTGCAAGTTCAAGTGATGTATCATGAAGAGATCAAGTGCTTGAAGCTTGCCGTCCATTGTGGTGACAATGGACTTGTGAAGATGAGCGGAAGAGTGGCTCACCCATAGTGGAGTATGGGGGAGCAATCAACTAGTCTTCATCGAGCCAACGCAATCAAGAAAGGTGGTCCATCTTGAGGAGGAGTAGATCATCATCATCTAGCTCAAGTGGACTTTGTGCAAGGCAAAGGTTTGCCCTTGATAGGTTTTCTATTTTACCGGTCTCATGGTAGTTGTGGGAGACCGGGTTATAGGATCGATTGCCGTACTATCAAGGGGGGCTCTCGATGAGTTGCTTGATCGTATCGTTCGTAGAGAGCTCAAACCATTGCATCCTTGCATCATCCTTATTGGTTCTTGTTTGGTTCTTCTCCTTGTGAGTTTTGGAGCTTTTGGTCATTTTTATGACAAGCTCGAGTTCATCGAAAACGGAGTTCACATGCGTCTTCTATGATGTTTTCGATGTTGGAGGGTATGCCGGTTCTTCTCTGTTGGAGGTTTCTCTCCTCTCTTGTTAGGCATACCTCCTCTGCCTCTTCTTACTAACCAGTCTCTGTTTTGATGCTACTCGTTGTCTTGTATCCAACAAGCTTGAGTTTTCTCAATTCGGAGCTCATTTGCGGAAGTTATGGCAGTTCTGGTTTTATTGTTACCCCCGTTGTCTTCTCTGCAAAATGAAGGACTCCTAGTGTTGCTGATCTAGGGCATGCGGTAGTACTGCTCTTTGGAGCGGTAGTACCGCAGGCCCTTGCGGTAGTACCGCTCTGTTGGAGCAGTACTACCGTGGCCTCAGGCCAGGCGCAGCTGCTCGAGCGGTCGTAGGGGCGGATGTAATTTTTTACATCCGCGCCCTACGCGGTAGTACCGCTCTTCGTGTGCGGTAGTACCGTGGGCTCTGGCCAGGCTCAGCAGCATGAGCGGACGTAGGGGCGGATGTAATTTTTTACATCCGCGCCCTACGCGGTAGTACCGCTCTTCGTGTGCGGTAGTACCGTGCCGGAGTTTTTGCGCAGGTCCTCCCTCAGCGGAAGTAGGCACGGATGTAATTTATTTCATCCGCGCCCTTCCCAGGCTGAGACTTTCCTGCCTTGCGGTAGTACCGCAAGGGGGAGCGGTAGTACCGCGCAAGCGGTAGTACTGCCCCCTAGTCAGGCAAGTTCCGGCCTGTGCTGCTGTCGCGGTAGTACCGTGGTCCTCCACGGTAGTACCGCGCAGCCTCGCGGTAGTACCGCGCCCCTGGTGCGGTAGTACCGCGTTGTGCGGGCTGAGTGAGGGGATAACGGTTAGATTTTCTCCCCACCTATAAAAGGGGGTCTTCTTCCCATTGAGTCTAATCTTTTTTGAGCTCGTGTTCTTCCCCCATTGTTGACCTTCTTCGAGCTTGCTAACTCTCAATCCCTCCAATGATTCTTGCTAGTTCTTGAGGGAAAAGAGAGAGGAGATCTAGATCCACGTTTCCACCAATCACTTTCTCCTCTAAGTGAGGGGAACCCCTTGGATCTAGATCTTGGAGTTCTTCGTGTTCTTCTTTTGTTCTTCCTCTTATTTTCCTCCCTAGCATTAGTTGCTTTGGTGGGATTTGGGAGAGAAGGACTTGGGCACTCCGTGTGCCCTTGCCATTGCATTTGGTGCATCGGTTTGAGTTCTCCACGGTGATACGTGGAAGTGAAGTTTGAGAAGCTTATTACTCTTGGGTGTTTGGGCACCCTAGAGCTTGTTCCTCTTGGGTGCCTTGGCGCCCTAGACGGTTGGTGGTGTTCGGAGCTCAATCATTGTGGTGCAAAGCTCCGGGCAAGCGTCGGGGTCTCCAATTAGGTTGTGGAGATCGCCCCGAGCAATTTGTCGGGTACCGGTGACCGCCCCCAAGGGTTGCCAAAGTGTACGGGTTCGGTGACCGCCCCCAAGGGTTGCCATTTGTACGGGTTCGGTGACCGCCCTCAAGGGTCCCTTAGTGGAATCACGGCATCTTGCATTGTGCGAGGGCGTGAGGAGATTACGGTGGCCCTAGTGGCTTCTTGGGGAGCATTGTGCCTCCACACCGCTCCAAACGGAGATTAGCATCCGCAAGGGTGTGAACTTCGGGATACATCGTCGTCTCCGCGTGCCTCGGTTATCTCTTACCCGAGCCCCTTTACTTATGCACTTTACTTTGTGATAGCCATATTGTTCTTTGTCATATATCTTGCTATCACCTAAGTAGTTTTTCTTGCTTAGCATAAGTTGTTGGTGCACATAGGTGAGCCTAGTTGTTGTAGGTTTTGTGCTTGACAAATTAACCGCTAGGTTTATTCCGCATTTGTTCAAGCCTCAATCGTAATTATTTTAAAGCGCCTATTCACCCCCCCCCCCTCTAGGCGACATCCACGATCTTTCAATATGGATCTCCAAGAGACCATTGTATTGAGAATCAAGAGAGAGAGAGAGAGAGAGAGGAAGCCATTTAGCTACTAACTACAGACCCTAAGTTCTACAAAGAACTACTCACGCATCATCGGAGAGGCACCAATGGAGGTGGTGAACCCCATCCGAGATGGTGTCTAGATTGGATCTGGTGGTACTGGACTCGGCGACGGCTGGATGAATATTTCGTCGACTCGCCTAGGGTTTCTAGAATATTGGAATATTTATAGATCAAAGAGGCGGTCCGGTGGGTTGTGCTCTCCTCGGAGCATTCCCCAGGCACAGCCAGGGCCCATTATGTTCCTTCTGGTCCAAAAAAATCTCCGTAAAGTTTCGTTGTGTTTGGACTCGGTTTGGTATTGATTTTCTGCAATGTAAAAAACATGGAAAAACAGCAACTGGCACTTGGCACTATGTCAATAGGTTAGTACCAAAAAATGGTATAAAATGACTATAAAATGATTATAAAACATTCAAGATTGATAATATAACAGCATTGAACAATCAAAAATTATAGATACGTTGGAGACGTATCATCACTCAAGGATAAGGAAGAGCTCCACAACAAGTCAAGTGGTGCTTACAAAGCTTCAAGTGATGCTCCTACAACATCAAGTGAGAAGCAACTCTCCAATGAAGAATTGAGCTTAATGGTGAAGAATTTCAACAAGTTCTACAAGAATAGAAGCAAAGAGAGAAGCTCCAAGTCAAGGTCCTACAATGACAAAAGATCTTCTAGTCGTGATCGAAATTGCTACAATTGTGGAAGACCCAGACATTACTCTAATGAGTGTACGGCTCCCTACAAGAAAAGAGAATATTCGCCAAAAATGAGGAGTAGAAGAGATGGATCACCTCCAAGAGAGAGAAGGAGTAGAGATGATCGTTATGAACGAAGACCCTCTCGTATAAGCAAGGATTCAGACAGGAAGGACAAGTCATCAAAGAGCCACACAAGACAAAGACATCAAGCTCACGTTGGTGAATGGATATCCGGTTCCGACTCAGACAACTACTCCGAGAGAAGCTATCACTTCGACTCCGACTATAGTCAAGATGAAGGTGTTGCCGGTCTTGCACTTGTGTCATCCAACTCCTACGACATATTTGACTCGCCAAACGAAGGAATTGGAAGATGCTTCATGGCTAAAGGTGTCACATCCCTGGTCCTGTTATGCACTAGGCTAGACCCTCATGTGAGCATCATGTTTTAATTCAAATGAAATTTGAATTGAGGAATTTTCAAAAGCCTCAGAAGACCTCTAAAAATAACCAACATTTAAATCTCATCAAATGAGTCCAAAGAAATGTTCCTGTTACTCTGTGAAAATATTGGTAAGAGGTAAAATTCAAACCAATATTTTTGGAATCATAGAATTATTTATTTTTGGGCCTTTGACTTAAACCAATGACATATTTGAGTTGAATTTATTTCTATTATATAAGAAATAAAGTTCAAATATTTTTGTAAGTTGCCTGTGACCTTGGACTAGTTCCTGAGCTCACATACAATTTACAGAAAGTTTTAGAAAAATGATTTGATATTTTAAATCAAATCAAAACCAATTGCAGAAAATAGAAAAGAGAAAGAAAGAGAGAGAGAACCCACCTGGACTTACCTGGCGCCCACCAACCGGCCCAGCTCCAACGGCCCAGCCCATCACCGCCTCCTCCCTGTCGTCTTCCTCCCTCGCCAGAAGGACGGAGGCGCATGCCCGCCCCGCGCCGGCCACCTCCTCCCTCCCTGCCTGCCTGGCCCCTCTCCGATGCGCCTAGACGACGCCACGGAGATGCCGAACCCCCTCGACCTCTCTATCACTCTCCCAGTGGCCCTCCTCTCCTCTGCTTCCTCTCTCTCACTCGCCCGAACGCAGCCATCGCCACCGACGTCGTTCGCCGCGGCCACCGGCCACCCCTCGCCCTGCCGCTGGGCTCAGGAGCTCCGCCTCGACCCCCTCTTCCTCCCCACCGATCCACGGCCCTCTGGAAGCCCTGCAGCGTCGCCCTCAAGCTCATCTTCAACCTTCGGCCGCCGTCAACCTCATCATCGATTCGCCACCGTTCGTGCTTCCCCGAGCTCGCTGACCCTCCCTGCATGATCCCCGTGAGCTCCTCTTCTTTCTCCCCTAGCCACGTCGCTTGAGCCGCCCTCTAACCCCGTTGGCCATCACGGCCGAGAGCTCGGCTCCGCCGTCCATGTCGCCGTCGTGGCCACAGACACGTAAGCTTGAAACCGAGCGCGTCACCATGCTCAGCACATCGCCAGGAGCCCGTAGCCACCACCAGTTCCTCCCGTAGTGCACCATAGCGTCGAATCAGCCGGTGCCCGAACTCCGGCCGCCGCGGAAGCGGACACCGCCGTCGATTTAGGTCGTCTCCGGCGACCCCTCTAGCACCAGCTGACGCGGACGAGGCCCAGGGTTCCAACGGTGCCATCCGCGCCCCGAACCGTGGCCCGTGCTGCGTTTCCGGACCGCGTCGCCGTCTCGGGCCTCGCCGGCGTCATGTCGCCGGTGGGTTTGACCCCGCTGACCAGGGGTTTGACCTCCCTGGGATTAACACGCGTGGGCCCTGCACCTGACAAGATTAGTTTAGGACTAATTACCCCTGCTGACACTAACAGTGGGCCCCGTGGCTATTAATTTGATTAGTTAGAATTAATTAACTCTGTTAGTTACTTGTGTCACTGACGTGTGGACCCTGCTGGTCAGGTTTGACCCAGACCAGCCCCTGTTGACCTGCTGACGTCATGCCAACGTCATGCTGACGCAGTAAACCCTTTTCTGGATTTTAAATAAATCTAAACGATTTATTTATTTCAGAAAATAGCTAAAACTTTTAAAAATCATAGTAATTCAACCGTGACTCCAAATCAAACAAATTATATATGAAAAATTATCAAAAAATTCAAGGAATCCATCTGTACCATTTTCATGCATGTTTGAACAATGTTTGTCCTCTGTTTTGGACAAAACAAATAAATGGCATTTAAACTCTCACATATGGAGTTTGAATTTGAATCTTGTATTCAAACCAACCCCATTTAACTTGTTGCTAGATGCATTAGCCCAAAACACATTCATATTGCCATGTCATAGCATGCATCATACTGTGCATTGCATTGATCGTGTTTCTTCTGTGTTTGCCGGTGTTGTTCCCCCTCGGTAGACGCTGTACCGACGATGTGATCGTTGACACTGATGAAGACTCAATATTATCTTCAGAAGTGCCAGGCAAGCAAAACCCCCTTGCTCATTCCGATACAATCCTACTCTCTCGCCCTGCTCTCTTTTACTACATTTGGACAACAACGAGTCATTTGTTACTTGCTGCGGTAGCTGAACCCCTTTATCCTCTGCATGACCTGTCATTGCCACAGTAAATAGATGAAACCCACTAGTATGAGTAGGAGTTGTTTGAGCCATGTTGTGCCTACTCATTCATGTTTGTTTGTCATGCCTGCTATTGCTTAGAGTTGAGCCAGGTCTGATTCATCGGGAATGAATCAGATGTGTGTGAACATGTCCTACTGTGTGTGAGCTAAGTGGTGAACACGATTTGGTAAAGGTATCGGTGAGAGGCCATGTAGGAGTACATGGTGGGTTGTCTCATTGAAGCCGTCCTTAGGAACCGAGTTCTGTGTTTGTGATCCATGATTCAGCTACTACCATGCATTGGGCCCTGAAATATGACCCCGCTCGACTTCTTATTCATCCTTGTCCTCTGTCCAGGAGTTGCAAGTAGTTTCTGGTGTTTGTAGGTTTTGTGTTGGAGGCCGTGGGCAGCGCTGACCCGAGGGGTGGGCTGTGATGCGGTAGATACCCCGTGGCACGGTGTACCGGATACCCGTTAGGTATCTCGGGAACCCTGCACACATCGTTTGGGGCTGTGAGCGAAACTCCGGCCGGATCTCCTCATGGATGGAACCCGAATAGGCGATAAACCTGGACTAGAGACTTGAGTGTTTAGGTAGGTCGTGGTCTACACCCACGTCGGCTTTCGCTTGAAGTCTGCCGAGCACATGTCGTGTGCAGACGCTAAGTGGTGGAAACATGTATGAAGAAGTACACCCCTGCAGGGTTAACATCATCTATTCGAATAGTCGTGTCCGCGGTAAAGGACTTCTGGGTTGCTTATATCAGTTCATAGACAAGTGAAAATGGATACCGTAAAATACGCAAGATAAGCGTGAGTGCTATGGATGACGTTCTCGTAGGGAGACGGGAGCGGATCCATAGTGGTGTATTGATATGGTGAATATGTGGACTCGTGTGCGCCACCTCAAAAGAGTTACTTGCAGTCGTAGTTCAAGATAGCCACCGTGTCAAAGCTGGCTTGCTGCAGTTAAACCCCACCATCCCCTTTGTTGATAATGATGCATATGTAGATAGATCTGATGTAAGTCTTGCTGGGTACATTTGTACTCACGTTTGCCTATTTTATGTTTTTGCAGAGAGACTTCGGTCTCTCTAGTAGTTCCGCGTGGACTTCGATGTTTAGCTTGTTACCTCAGCTATGATCTTGTGCCCTCGGCAGGATCTGGTAGATAGTCAGGCTTCTCAGCCTTTTTCATTTATAGATGTCTGTACTCAGACATGATAGCTTCCGTTTGTGCTTTGACTTGTATGCTCTGAATATTGGGTCATGAGACCCCTGTTTGTAATACCTCGCTCCTCAGAGCCTAATGAATAAATACTTGAGTTGTAGAGTCATGTTGTGATGCCATGTTGTATTTGCACATATCGAGCATATTGTGTGTATGTTATTGAAATGCTTGGTATGTGTGGGATCTGACTATCTAGTTGTTTATCCTTAGTAGCCTCTCTTACCGGGAAATGTCTCCTAGTGTTTCCACTGAGCCATGGTAGCTTGCTACTGCTCCGGAACACTTAGGCTGGCCGGCATGTGTCCTTCTTCGTTCCTGTGTCTGTCCCTTCGGGGAAATGTCACGCGATGAATACCGGAGTCCTGTTAGCCCGCTACAGCCCAGTTCACCGGAGTCCTGCTAGCCCAGTGCTACAGCCTGGATTCACTCGCTGATGACCGACACGTTCAATGTTGGGTCATGGATGCCTGTCCCTGTAAGCTTGTGCCACTTTGGGTTCACGACTAGCCATGTCAGCCCAGATTCTCTGTCATATGGATGCTAGCGGCACTATCATATACGTGAGCCAAAATGCGCAAACGGTCCCGGGCCAGGTAAGGTGGCACCCGTGGGAATACCGTGCGTGAGGCCGCAAAGTGATATGATGTGTTATATGCTAGATCGGTGTGGCACTGAGTCGGGGTCCTGACAAAAGGCCCTAAGGTATCACACCCCGAGTATGTTAATTTCAATAGTGATGAATATGATTTGCTAGGTGATGATGATTTACTTGTTGACAACAGTAGTGATGAAAACTATGATGAACTTGCTAGTAATCATGCTAATCAAGATGAAATGAATGACAATGATAAGGAGATTGAGCGTCTAACTAAAGAACTAAACACTCTTAAGTTAGCGCATGAAACAACTCTAGAGGATCATAGTGAGCTCCTAAAGACTCATGAGAAGCTACACTTCAAGAAGCTAAATTTAGAGAAAGAGCATGAGTTCTTAAAAGCTATCAATGATGATCTTCGAAAGAACAGTTCTTCTTATCTTGCAAAATGTCTCCTCTTGTCAACTTATATGCCACAAGTAAAATCTAGCAATAAGAACAAGAAAGATTCTTCCTCTAGTAGTAACAATAACCATGTTAAATCCAATATTGTTGCTTCTAGTAGTTCTCTTGATTCCACTAATGATTCTCTCAGCCAAATTACACTTGAGCAAGAAAATAGCCTGTTGAAGGGAATTGTAGAGAAATGTGTTTACAAGAGCCTTGTTGGAAGTAAGTAATTTGAGGAAATTGTACGCAAGCAAGGAAGGCACCGGAAGAATCAAGGTGTTGGTTTTGAACGAAAGTTCAATGCAAATGGAGTTGAGTGGGAAGAAGATCAATACCCCAAGACGAAGTTTGTTCCTCGACAAGAGAAGGATGACCCACTTCTTTCAAGGAAACACAAGCTCAAGATGATCTTCCACCACAAGATCATAAGCTAAAAGGCAAGGACAAGCTTCAAGAAGAGATTGACTCATCTGAAGAAGCTCCTAAGGCCATGGTCAAGTGGGTTCCCAAGACTAGGTCAAGTTCTACTTCATCAAGTACGACTAAAACTCCAAGGATTCCCATCAAGTTGATGTGGATCCCAAATAAGAAGAACTAGGGTGTTCTTGAGGGTGACTCCGCCAACATACTTCACTCATATTCACTTGGCGAGGACATGTGCAATCAACTTTCATATCTTGCACTAGTTCATGGAGTCACAGACCCTCTTGTTGGTAAGACAAGGGACAAGATAACCTAATGATTTCATGGACATCATCATATGTGTAATTCACTCTATGTCTATGTATATCCTTGTATGTTCCTTGTGGGACTAACCCATGTAGGTATTGAAAGTGCAACACTCCAATGGATTGCCCCAAAAGATCTACATCAACATTGAGCATCCACATCTTCACAATCTACATGAAGTCATCATTGACAAAACCCAAGGTTAGTTCATCCCTCTTAGGGGGGGATATCACATCTAGGGGGAGCTTTGCTCTAAGAATTGAACTAAAGAAACTCTAATGGTGTGAACACATCAATGCTTTATGTAAAAATGGTGCCCCCACTTGTGCTTAAACAATGAGTATGACCTATGATCAAATGTTCTCATTTGACTCCTAAGTCAATATACTCATATATAGCTGACCTAGTCATCGCCAATTGCTTGATAGATGCTTGAGTGTTTGTGCATGCTTTGTCACATATTTCACTTGCTATCTTAATTGTGCGAGCATGTTGGTTGCATGATTTCTCCATTCGAGGACATCCATTTGTGGCTTTGATTGTTTGGTTTCTATTGCCAAATGGATGGACAAGACTTCCTAAGAACCTTCTCTAGCTATCTATGTTTTTCTTGTGTTAAAATATATTCATGCTATATCAAAAAATTGAACAAGTCTTTTTCAGACCCTTCGGGTGAGGAGCACTCGGAGTCACCGATCCGACAAGGGATCCCTACTAAAAGCTTCTAATGTATTTCGGCCTGATCAACCATTCCAACTTGGTCATACCAAATGCAATCGACTAATCTAGGTTTTTCTATCTCAGTGCTACCGATTAGATCCACTCGGTCTCACCGAGTTGCTGTAACTGCCTGCAGTTTCGCATCTTGGTGCCACCGATTAGATTCATTCGGTGACACCGATAGCACATGGGTATATAATCCCGCGGACCAAATGTTTGGAAACTACTTCAAACTCCTCGCGCCTACACCCCATTGCTGCCGCCCCTTGGTCTCCGGATCATCGCCGTCTTTCCATGTGCGCCGTCGCTGCAGGTCTCTGCCACCGTCAACGGATTCCTGTCCATCATAGCCTCCGTAGCGAGCCATCACCAATTCCTTTATCCGATTCAATGCACAAAGTTTTTGCTTGGTTTCTCTCCATGTATGTAATCATCTTGTCCAACTAAAATTCCTTTAGACTAGAGTTAGGTTTCCGCCGAGCTCATCTCAGACAGGCCGAAATGAGGTTTTCGGTCACACCGATTGGCCCTGGCCATTGCACTAAGTACAACTCGGTCTGACCGAAGCGTACTAATCAGTGAGACCGAAGGAAATTTCTCAGTAAAAACCTAGCATGTCGGAGTCACCCTACTGCAACTCGGTCTAACCAATGCTGCATGTTTAGACTTTGTTAGTGCTTCGGTATCACCAAGATTATCATATCGGTAGCTCCGAAATGCTTTCTGCAGAAAACTAAAACTAAGCTTTTGACACATTTTTTTGCAAAAACCAGCTGCATTTTTGTGATACTCAGCCTCTCTACCCATATCCATCTATTCACAGGGTCAGTTTGCAGAGATGTCTGGAGCTAGTGACAGTCAGAATAAGTCAGAGGAGCAGGTCAACCTCAGTCAGGGCACTAGTCCAAGCAGCAGCTATGATGGTGGCAGTAGAAGCACCCCTAGCAACTAGCCTAAAGTTGCTACCATACAAATAAAGAAAAGGAATTCTGATAGTGAGGATGAATATTTTGTAGTTGAGGAAGAAGTGACCTCAAAGAAGAAAGTGCTCATGAAGGAGTATGTTGCAGCTGCTGCTACCAAGACTAGCCCTCAGAAGAAAGCTCCTGCCAAGAGATCTTCCATGTCCAAAGTGAGAAAATCAATTGCGGCACATGATACCATGGAGTTCACACTTGAGCCAAGAGAGGAAGGTGAAACTGGTGATGGAAAGAAAAAGTGGAAGGAGAGACTCAATAAGACCACTGCAAGAGTAATTGGAAGACCATCCATGATGAGGGATGCTGATGAGGGAGATGAGGAGGAGGAAGAGCAAGCTGAAGCACCGCCTGCCAAGTCTCAAAAATTGATGGCAGATGCCATTAAGACTGGCGGTGCTCCCTCCAAGCCCAAGCCCAAAGCTCCAGCTCAAGCACCCAAGTCTTCAGCTCCAAAGAGATCCACCAGAAACATATCAGCTGCTGAGAAGAACAAGGCCCCAGTGCGAGAATTTCAAGAAGATGATGAGCCCCAAGTGCTCAGAAAATTAAAGCCCAAGATTTCGTACCATAATGATGATCATCCAGTGGCTAAGAGCATGAAGTTAAGGATGGACAATGGACAAAGATTGTGGAGAAAGACTGATCCATATGCCACAAAGAGGAGGACTGTCGTTGATTTTTTTTGACAAAAACAGTGGGGAAGACCCCCACTGTGATTCTCATTTTCATTTATAAGAGGGGAACAGTTACATATGGATATACATGATGGATATAGTACAGGATAATAAGATGTCTACAAATGATCTAGCCAACTTTGCATGCCCTCTTTCAATCCAGGTTTTGCCTTCTTTATAATCATGCTGAAGTGCTCCTTGAAAGTGGCAATGCAATATGCCATATTCTTGACCTTGTGATAAAAAATAATGCTATTTCTGTGTTTCCAGAGACTCCAGCATCCAGCAATCAAACATTCTTTAAAGCAGCCATGGGTATCTTGTTTCCTTCCCTCCAAGAGCATTTTCATAAGGTTATGATCAGTGTTCCATTGGTAACCAATGTTCATCCAGAAGATTTGGCTGAAATCACAGCTAAAAAAGAGGTGCGTTAGGTGTTCATTAGGTTCATCATCACATCATTCACACTTACTAGTCTCAATGTAGAAATTCTTCCTGTTGAGTAGGTCTCTGGTGTTTAATCTGTCTTGTAACAGAAGCCAGAAGAAGAATTTTTGCTTGGGTAAAGAGCATGATTTCCATATCCATTGATAAGGTTTAGGAGCATCAACAGGATTTCCCATTAGTTCAAGGTATATTCTCTTATTAGAGTACTTTGTGTCACCCCAATAGAATTTCCAAGAATCTAATAGCTGCTGGTTCTCTCTGTTGTTGATCGGCTCTCTAAGATTGATACTCTGTTGTACTACAATAGAAGACATAGGCAAGTGGAACAATTCATAAAATTCACTATCCTCCATGTTGCTGACAAATGCAAGAGTTGTGTCAGTCTTCTTTGCATAAGAAAATAGTTGAGGCATTGACTGTGATATTGTATGAGAACACCATTTATCTGACCATAGCTTAATTGTATCACCATTTCCAGCATAGCATAGTCATATTTTAGGACTATCATTGATTATTCTTTCCACACTAGAGAATATCAGGACTTCTATGAGACAGTGTTGCTTGACAAGAAGCCTATAGTGAGTGATATGAAGTGGGTTGATTGGAAGTACATTGATGCCAATGAGGATTACTTCCCCCCATGTTCATGAGTGCTTCAGGTTGAATGGAGTTGATGGTTTTGTTGGACAAGAGCTCACCAAATGGAATGATGAGATGGTGATGCAGTTTTACTCTACTGCACACTTCTATCCAGATGGGAAGATAGTGTGGATGACTGAGGGCACCAGGTACCAGTCATCTATCTCAGAGTGGGCTGAGCTCATCAATGCTCTAGAAGAAGTGGAGAATGACATAGATGTTTATGGGAAGCCCATAATGGACCACAACACTATGGCACACATGTACAAGCCCATCCCTGATAAAGCACTTGGAACTCACGAGTTTGGTTCAATCTACTATCTGCTTGCTGGTTTGGGCACTATCAACTACATCTTGAGGCACACATTGTTGCCCAAGTCTGGAGATGGGAGAATGATTCGTGGATATTCCATCAACTTGCTACACCCGTTTGACATTCCTAGAAGTTCAAGGTTATGAGTTTCATAGTAGATACAGTCAAGAGGATAGCTGCTGACCAAAAGAGGTCATGTGGATATGCACCACACATTCAGATGTTTATCAATTCCAAGGTTGGAACTAGCAGATATCTACTTGACAGAGAGCATCTACCTCTTAGGCCAGAATTTGAGGATAATGAAGTTGTGATGGATGCTACACATCCTACATCTATTGAGGCCGAGGAGAAGATTGAGAAGGCAAAGGCTGAAAAAGCAGCAAAAGCAGCAAGTGCTCCAGATGCATCTATTGTGAATCTCAACACCAAGCAAGATCAGCTCACATATCTGCTAGAAGCTACCCTGAGGATTGAGAAGAGTCTGGCCAACTTGACTAAGAATCAGGAGAGCTTAGAGAGGATTGTGGAAGACACGATGTATAGCCTTGATGTTAAGGTTACTGAGATTCAGACTATTGTTGAGAAGATGAGAGATGATGCTGAGGACATAGATGACATACCTACTACATATAGATTTCAGTCAGTGCCTAGGGCACAGAGGTCACTGTTGAGCCAGTTGCAGACGTGAGGCCTGCTCATTCTACTCCTGCCACCATGATACGTCTCCAACGTATCTACAATTTTTGATTGTTCCATGCTATATTATATTCTGTTTTGGATATTGTTGGGATTTATTATACACTTTTATATTATTTTTGGGACTAACCTATTAACCGGAGGCCCAGCCCAGAATTGCTGTTTTTTTGCCTATTTTAGGTTTCGCAGAAAAAGAATATCAAACGAAGTCCAAACGGAATGAAACCTTCGGGAACGTGATTTTCGGAATGAACATGATCCAGAGGACTTGGACCCTACGTCAAGCAATCAACGAGGAGGGCATGAGGTAGGTGTGCACGCCTACCCCCCCAGGCGTGCCCTCCACCCTCGTGGGCCCCCTGTTGCTCCATCGATGTACTCCTTCCTCCTATATATACCTACATACCCTCAAACTACCAGATACGGAGCCAAAACCCTAATTCCACCGCCGTAACTTCCTGTATCCACGAGATCCCATCTTTGGGCCTCTTCCGGAGCTCCACCGGAGGGGGTATTGATCACGGAGGGCTTCTACATCAACACCATAGCCTCTTCGATGAAGTGTGAGTAGTTTACCTCAGACCTTCGGGTCCATAGTTATTAGCTAGATGGCTTCTTCTCTCTTTTTGGATCTCAATACAAAGTTCTCCCCCTCTCTTGTGGATATCTATTCGATGTAATCTTCTTTTGCGGTGTGTTTGTTGAGACCGATGAATTGTGGGTTTATGATCAAGTTTATCTATGAACAATATTTGAATCTTCTCTGAATTCTTTTATGTATGATTGGTTATCTTTGCAAGTCTCTTCGAATTATTATTTTGGTTTGGCCTACTAGATTGATCTTTCTTGCAATGGGAGAAGTGCTTAGCTTTGGGTTCAATCTTGCGGTGTCCTTTCCCAGTGACAGTAGGGGCAACAAGGCACGTATTATTGTTGCCATCGAGGATAACAAGATGGGGTTCATTTCATATTGCATGAATTTATCCCTCTACATCATGTCATCTTGCTTAAAGCGTTACTCTGTTCTCTTGAACTTAATACTCTAGATGCATGCTGGATAGCGGTTGATGTGTGGAGTAATAGTAGTAGATGCAGGCAGGAGTCGGTCTACTTGTCTCGGACATGATGCCTATATACATGATCATACCTAGATATTCTCCTAACTATGCTCAATTCTATCAATTTCTCAACAGTAATTTGTTTACCCACCGTGAATACTTATGCTCTTGAGAGAAGCCACTAGTGAAACCTATGGCCCCCGGGTCTATCTTCCGTCATATTAATCTTCCAATACTTAGTTATTTCCTTTGCCATTTAGTTTACTTTGCATCTTTATCATAAAAATACCAAAAATATTATCTTATCATATCTATCAGATCTCACTCCCGTAAGTGACCGTGTAGGGATTGACAACCCCTTATCGCGTTGGTTGTGAGGATTTATTTGTTTGTGTAGGTGTGAGGGACTCGTGCGTGGCCTCCTACCGGATTGATACCTTGGTTCTCAAAAACTGAGGGAAATACTTACGCTAATTTGCTGCATCACCCTTTCCTCTTCAAGGGAAAACCAACGCAAGTGCTCAAGAGGTAGCAAGAAGGATTTCTGGCGCCGTTGCCGGGGAGGTCTACGCAAAAGTCAACACACCAAGTGCCCATCACAAACCCTTATCTCCCGCATTACATTATTTGCCATTTGCCTCTCGTTTTCCTCTCCCCCCACTTCACCCTTGTCGTTTTATTCGCCCTCTCTTTGCCTTTCGCCCTTTTTCCGTTTGCTTTAATGTCTTACTTGGCTCGTTTGCTCGTTTGGTTGGAAAAATTATTTATTTATTGCTAAACAGAGAACCTAAGATCTATGGATCCTCATCCGCTTGCTAATATTTTTAAGAGAACCAATTATGATGAACCAATTGCTAGTGAGTTTTGTGCACTAGATTATCTTTATGAGGTTTTGCTTGAAATTCGTGAATCTAAAAAGTGTGATGAATTACTTTATGAAGCGATTCATGATAGATATTTTAATAAAAAGCATGATTGCAATGATTTTATTATAAATTCTATTTATGTAAATTGTGCTAATAATATGCAAAACCCTAAGCTTGGGGATGCTAGTTTTGCTATGTCCTCTACTTGTTGCAATGATCATGATTGGGGTGATCCTTCTTATGATATTGAAATTTTATTTAAGCCCCATGATGAATATGAGATTGATAATAGCATTTGCAATACTACTGAAAGTGGGTTTGGAAGAGTGTCAACTTTAGATCCCACATATTTGGAGAATGTTCATTCTTATCAATTTTTTGATAAAAGTGGGTTTGGAAAGGTCATGACTTTAGTTAATGTTAATCCCACTATTTTGGAAGAGTGTCAACTTTGCATCCATGTGGATTGTATTGAAAATATTTTATGTGATAGCTATTTTGTTGAATTTGCTTATGATCCTACATGTAATTATTATGAGAGAGGAAAATATGATGGTAGAAATTTTCATGTTACTAAATTACCTCTCGTTATGTTGAGATTGCTATTGTTTCTTTCCACTTCCTTGCATATGCTAGTTTTTGCTTGCCTTGATAATTTGTTTGCCTATAAGATGCCTATGCATAGGAAGTATGTTAGACTTAGATGCGTTTGTCACATGTCTTATGATGCTCTCTTTGTGCTTCAATTCTTGTCTTTCATGTGAGCATCGTTGAAATCTTATTGCCTAGCTATAAGGCTTTAAAGAAAAGCGCTTTTTAGGAGACAACCCAATATTTTTCCTTGCTGTTATCTAATAAATAATTTATCTAGCCTATGTTTTGGTTGTTTTTTTTGTGTTTTTTGTGTTTAATTAGTGTTTGTGCCAAGTAGAACCGTTGGGAAGACTTGGGGAAAATCTTTTTAATCTTGCTGTAAAAAACAGAAACTTTAGAGCTCACGAGAATTGCTGCCATTTTTATTTAGAAATTGATATTTAGTTAATTCTTTTTGCAGATGATTAATAGACAAATTCCTCACGTCCAGTAATTTATTTTAAAATTTTTGGGGTTTCAGATACTGCGGTAGCTACAGATTACTACAGACTGTTCTGTTTTTGACAGATTCTGTTTTTCGTGTGTTGTTTGCTTATTTTGATGAATATATGGCTAGTAAAATAGTTTATAAACCATAGAGAAGTTGGAATACTGTAGGTTTAACGCCAATATAAATAAATAATGATTTCATTACAGTACCTTGAAGTGGTGTTTTGTTTTCTTTCGCTAACGGAGCTCACAAGATTTTCTACTTTAAGTTTTGTGTTGTGAAGTTTTCAAGTTTTGGGTAAAGATTTGATGGATTATGGAACAAGGAGTGGCAAGAGCCTAAGCTTGGGGATGCCCATGGCACCCCCAAGATAATCTAAGGACACCTAAAAGCCAAAGCTTGGGGATGCCTTCCGGGGCATCCCCTCTTTCGTCTACTTCCATTGGTAACTTTACTTGGAGCTATATTTTTATTTACCACATGATATGTGTTTTGCTTGGAGCGTCTTGTATTACTTGAATCTTTATTTATTATTTTTCCACAATCATCCTTGCTGTACACACCTTTTTAGAGAGACACACGTGATTCGGAAATTGTTAGAATACTCTATGTGCTTCACTTATATCTTTTGAGTTATATAGTTTTTGCTATGGTGCTTCACTTATATCTTTTAGAGCTCGTCGGTGGATTTGTTTTATAGAAACTATTGTTCTCTCATAATTCACTTAGATTATTTTGAGAGTCCTACAAAACATCATGGTAATTTTCTTTAATTATGTTAGGCATTCAAGATTAATAAAACTTTTCTTATGAGTGTGTTGAATACTATGAGAAGTTTGATACTTGATAATTGTTTTGAGATATGGAGATGGTGATATTAGAGTCATGCTAGTTGAGTAGTTGTGAATTTGAGAAATACTTGTGTTAAATTTTGTGATTTCCGTAGCATGCACTTATGATGAACCGTTATGTGATGAAGTCAGAGCATGATTTATTTATTGATTGTCTTCCTTATGAGTGGCGGTCGGTGACGAGCGATGGTCTTTTCCTACCAATCTATCCCCCTAGGAGCATGCGCGTAATACTTTGCTTTGATAAATTGTAGATTTTTGCAATAAGTATATGAGTTCTTTATGACTAAGGTTGAGTCCATGGATCAAACGCACTTTTCTTCCTTCCACCATTGCTAGCCTCTCTAATACCGCACACCTTTCGCCGGTATCATACACCCACCATATACCTTCCTCAAAACAGCCACCATACCTATCTATCATGGCATTTCCATAGCCATTCCGAGATATATTGCCATGCAACTTTCCACCATTCCGTTTACTATGACACGCTCCATCATTGTCATATTGCTTTGCATGATCATGTAGTTGACATTGTATTTGTGGCAAAGCCACCGTTCATAATTCTTTCATACATGTCACTCTTGATTCATTGCATATCCCGGTACACCGCCGGAGGCATTCACATAGAGTTATATTTTTTTTCTAAGTATTGAGTTATAATTGTTGAGTTGTAAGTAAATAAAAGTGTGATGATCATCATTTTTAGAGCATTGTCCCAAGTGAGGAAAGGATGATGGAGACTATGATTCCCCCACAAGTCGGGATGAGACTCCGGACGAAAAAAAAAGAGGCCAAAGAATCCCAAATAAAAAAATATGAGAGAAAAAGAGAGAAGGGACAATGCTACTATCCTTTTACCACACTTGTGCTTCAAACTAGCACCATGATCTTCATAATAGAGAGTCTCCTATGTTATCACTTTCATATACTAGTGGGAATTTTTCATTATAGAACTTGGCTTGTATATTCCAATGATGAGCTTCCTCAAAATGCCCAGGCGAGTTGGATGCACACCCACTTAGTTCCTTTTGTTGAGCTTTCATATAGCTCTAGTGCATCCGTTGCATGGCAATCCCTACTCACTCACATTGATATCTATTGATGGGTATCTCCATAGCCCGTTGATACGCCTAGTTGATGTGAGACTATCTTTCCCCTTTTTGTCTCCTCCACAACCACCATTCTATTCCATCTAAAGTGCTATGTCCATGGCTCAAGCTCATGTATTGTGTGAAGATTGAAAAAGTTTGAGAACACCAAAAGTATGAAACAATTGCTTGGCTTGTCATCGGGGTTGTGCATGATTTAAATACTTTGTGTGGTGAAGATAGAGCATAGCCAGACTATATGATTTTGCAGGGATAACTTTCTTTGGCCATGTTATTTTGAAGAGACACAATTTCTTAGTTAGTATGCTTGAAGTATTATTATTTCTATGTCAATATTGAACTTTTGTCTTGAATCTTTCAGATCTGGATATTCAAACCACAATTAAGAAGAATTACATTGAAATTATGCCAAGTAGCATTCCACATCAAAAAATTTGTTTTTATCATTTACCTACTCGAGGACGAGCAGGAATTAAGCTTGGGATGCTTGATGCGTCTCCAACGTATCTATAATTTTTTATTGTTCCATGCTATATTATATTCTGTTTAGGACATTATTGGGCTTTATTATACACTTTTATATTATTTTTGGGACTAACCTATTAAACGGAGGCCCAGCCCAGAATTGCTGTTTTTTGCCTACTTTAGGGTTTCGCCGGAAAAAAATATCAAACGGAGTCCAAACGGAATGAAACCTTCGGGAATGTGATTTTCGGAACGAACATGATCCAGAGGAGTTGGACCCTACGTCAAGCAATCAACGAGGAGGGCACAAGGTAGGGGGCGCCTACCCCCCCCTAGGCGCGCCCTCCACCCTCGTGGGCCCCTTGTTGCTCCACCGACGTACTCCTTCCTCCTATATATACCTACGTACCCCCAAACTACCAGATACGGAGCCAAAACCCTAATTCCACCGCCGTAACTTCCTGTATCCACGAGATCCCATCTTGGGGCCTCTTCCGGAGCTCCACGGGAGGGGGTATCGATCACGGAGGGCTTCTACAACAACACCATAGCCTCTCCGATAAAGTGTGAGTAGTTTACCTCAGACCTTCGGGGCCATAGTTATTAGTTAGATGGCCTCTTCTCTCTTTTTGCATCTCAATACAAAGTTCTCACCCTCTCTTGTGGAGATCTATTCGATGTAATCTTCTTTTGTGGTGTGTTTGTTGAGACCGATGAATTGTGGGTTTATGATCAAGTTTATCTATGAACAATATTTGAATCTTCTCTGAATTCTTTTATGTATGACTGGTTATCTTTGCAAGTATCTTCGAATTATCAGTTTGGTTTGGCCTACTAGATTGATCTTTCTTGCAATGGGAGAAGTGCTTAGCTTTGGGTTCAATATTGCGGTGTCCTTTCCCAGTGACAGTAGGGGCAGCAAGGCACATATTGTATTGTTGCCATCGAGGATAACAAGATGGGGTTTATTTCATATGCATGAGTTTATCCCTCTACATCATGTCATCTTGCTTAAAGCGTTTCTCTGTTCTCTTGAACTTAATACTCTAGATGCATGCTGGATAGCGGTCGATGTGTGGAGTAATAGTAGTAGATGCAGGCAGGAGTCGGTCTACTTGTCTCGGACGTGATGCCTATATACATGATCATACCTAGATATTCTCATAACTATGCTCAATTCTGTCAATTGCTCAACAGTAATTTGTTTACCCACCGTGAATACTTATGCTCTTGAGAGAAGCCACTAGTGAAACATATGGCCCCCGGGTCTATCTTCCATCATATTAATCTTCCAATACTTAGTTATTTCCTTTGCCATTTATTTTACTTTGCATCTTTATCATAAAAATACCAAAAATATTACCTTATCATATCTATCAGATCTCACTCTCGTAAGTGACCGTGTAGGGATTGACAACCCCTTATCGTGTTGGTTACGAGAATTTATTTGTTTGTGTAGGTGTGAGGGACTCGTGCGTGGCCTCCTACTGGATTGATACCTTGGTTCTCAAAAATTGAGGGAAATACTTACGCTACTTTGCTGCATCACCCTTTCCTCTTCAAGGGAAAACCAACGCAAGTGCTCAAGAGGTAGCACACTGATACGTCTCCAACGTATCTATAATTTTTGATTGCTCCATGATATATTATCTACTGTTTTGGACTAGATTGGGCTTTATTTTCCACTTCTATATTATTTTTGGGACTAACCTATTAACCGGAGGCCCAGCCCAGAATTGTTGTTTTTTGCCTATTTCAGTGTTTCGGAGAAACAGAATATCAAACAGAGTCCAAATGGAATGAAACCTTCGGGAACGTGATTTTCTCATCAGATAAGATCCAGGAGACTTGGACCCTCCGTCAAGAAAGCCACGAGGCGGTCACGAGGGTGGAGGGTGCCCCCCTAGGGCGCGCCACCCTACCTTGTGGGCCCCTCGAAGCTCCACCGACGTACTCCTTCCTCCTATATATACATACGTACCCCCAAACGATCGGGGACGGAGCCAAAAACCTAATTCCACCGCCGCAACTTTCCGTATCCACCAGATCCCATCTTGGGGCCTGTTCCGGAGCTCCACCGGAAGGGGAATCGATCACGGAGGGCTTCTACATAATCATCCAAGCCTCTCCGATGAAGTGTGATTAGTTTACTTCAGACCTACGGGTCCATAGTTAGTAGCTAGATGGCTTCTTCTCTCTTTTTGGATCTCAATACAATGTTCTCCCCCTCTCTCGTGGAGATCTATTCGATGTAATCTTCTTTTTTGCAGTGTGTTTGTTGAGACCGATGAATTGTGGGTTTATGATCAAATCTATTTATGAATAATATTTGAATCTTCTCTGAATTCTTTTATGTATGATTGGTTATCTTTGCAAGTCTCTTCGAATTATCAGTTTGGTTTGGCCTACTAGATTGGTTTTTCTTGCCATGGGAGAAGTTCTTAGCTTTGGGTTCAATCTTGCGGTGTCCTTTCCCAGTGACAGAAGGGGCAGCAAGGCACGTATTGTATTGTTGCCATCGAGGATAACAAGATGGGTTTTTTTTATCATATTGCATGAAACTATCCCTCTACATCATGTCATCTTGCTTAAGGCGTTACTCTGTTTTTAACTTAATACTCTAGATGCATGCTGGATAGCAGTCGATGAGTGGAGTAATAGTAGTAGATGCAGGCAGGAGTCGGTCTACTTGCCTCGGACGTGATGCCTATATACATCATTATACCTAGATATTATCATAACTATGCTCAATTCTGTCAATTGCTCAACAGTAATTTGTTCACCCACCGTAGATTACTTATGCTCTTGAGAGAATCCACTAGTGAAACCTATGGCCCCGGGTCTCTTTCCCATCATATCAATCTCCATCACTTTATTATTACTTTGCTTTTTTACTTCGCCTTTTACTTTTCAGTTTGCATCTCTATACCAAAAATACCAAAAATATTATTTATCATCTCTATCAGATCTCAATTTCGTAAATGACCGTGAAGGGATTGACAACCCTAAGCATGTTGGTTGAGTTGAGCTATTGTTTTTTTTGTAGGTACGAGGGACTCGCGCGTAGCCTCCTACTGGATTGATACCTTGGTTCTCAAAAACTGAGGGAAATACTTATGCTACTTTGCTGCATCATCCTCTCCTCTTCAGGGAAATCCAACGCAGTGCTCAAGAGGTAGCAATAAGAATTTCTGGCGCCGTTGCCGGGGAGTCTGCGCAAAAGTCAACATACCAAGTACCCATCACAATCCCTATCTCCCGCATTACATTATTTGCCATTTGCCTCTCGTTTTCTTCTTCCCCACTTCACCCTTGCCGTTTTATTCGCCCTCTCTCTCTCTCTCTATCCTCCCTCTCTATCCTCCCTCTCTTTCTCTTTTTGCCTCTTTTGCCCGCTTGCTTTTTGTTTGCTTGTGTGTTAGTTTGTTTGCTTGTCGTTAAGGCTAGTCCCTTATCTTCTCCATTGACCCCTGAGTTTGAAATCTTTCACTTTAAACAAAGGATGGGAGAAAACTTAAAAGATTCCTGGTTGAGAATAATGGAATCTCATCATAATTGTGCCTCTGAAATAAATCTGAGAATTTTGCTTCGCAATTTTTATGTTGGATTAAACATGTATCATAGACAACTCTTGGATTGTGTTGCCAAAGGCAATTTTATTGAAATCGATCCCCATATTTCACTTGAAATTATAGAAGGTATAGTGGGAACACTACCTCAACAAAAGGGGCCTCATCCTGTTGGGGAACGTAGCAGAAATTCAAAAAATTTCCAACGTAACACCAAGATCTATCTATGGAGAGACCAGCAATGAGTAGAAAGGGGAGTGCATCTACATACCCTTGTAGATCGCTAAGCGGAAGCGTTCAAGTGAACGGGGTTGATGGAGTCGTACTCGTCGTGATTCAAATCACCGATGATCAAGTGCCGAACGGACGGCACCTCCGCGTTCAACACACGTACAGCCCGGTGACGTCTCCCACGCCTTGATCCAGCAAGGAGAGAGGGAGAGGTTGAGGAAGACTCCATCCAGCAGCAGCACAACGGCGTGGTGGTGGTGGAGGAGCGTGGTAATCCCGCAGGGCTTCGCCAAGCACCATGGGAGAAGAGGAGAAGAACTTCGGAGAGAGGGAGGTGCTGCACCAAAGGCATAAGGTGTGTTTGGGAGGCCCTCCTACCCCACTATATATAGGGATCCCAAGGGGGGGTGCGCCAGCCCCTAGGAGAACCAATCTCCAAGGGGGCGGCGGCCAGGGGAGGAGTCCTCCCCCCCCAAGGCACCTAGGAGGTGCCTTCCCCTGCTGGGACTCTTCCTTTAGGGTTTCCCCAGGTGCATGGGCCTCTTGGGGCTGGTGCCCTTGGCCCATGTAGGCCAAGGCGCACCCCCTACAGCCCATGTGGCCCCCCGGGGCAGGTGGCCCCACCCGGTGGGCCCCCGGGACCCTTCCGGTGGTCCCGGTACAATACCGATGACCCCGAAACTTGTCCCGATGGCCGAAACAGGACTTCCTATATATAAATCTTTACCTCCGGACCATTCCGGAACTCCTCGTGACGTCCAGGATCTCATCCGGGACTCCGAACAACATTCGGTAACCACATACAAGCTTCCTTTATAACCCTAGCGTCATCGAACTTTAAGTGTGTAGACCCTACGGGTTCGGGAGACATGCAGACATGACCGAGACGTTCTCCAGTCAATAACCAACAGCGGGATCTGGATACCCATGTTGGCTCCCACATGTTCCACGATGATCTCATCGGATGAACCACGATGTCAAGGACTCAATCGATCCCGTATTCAATTCCCTTTGTCTATCGGTATGTTACTTGCCCGAGATTCGATCGTCGGTATCCAATACCTTGTTGAATCTCGTTATCGGCAAGTCACTTTACTCGTTCCGTAACACATCATCCCGTGATCAACTCCTTGGTCACATTGCGCATATGATGATGTCCTACCGAGTGGGCCCAGAGATACCTCTCCGTTTACACAGAGTGACAAATCCCAGTCTCGATCCGCATAAAACAATAGGTACTTTCGGAGATACCTGTAGTGCACCTTTATAGTCACCCAGTTACGTTGTGACGTTTGATACACCCAAAGCACCCCTACGGTATCCAGGAGTTACACGATCTCATGGTCAAAGGAAGAGATACTTGACATTGGCAAAGCTCTAGCAAACGAACTACACGATCTTTTGTGCTAGTCTTAGGATTGGGTCTTGTCCATCACATCATTCTCCTAATGATGTGATCCCGTTATCAACGACATCCAATGTCCATAGCCAGGAAACCATGACTATCTGTTGATCACAACGAGCTAGTCAACTAGAGGCTCACTAGGGACATATTGTGGTCTATATATTCACATGTGTATTACGATTTCCGGATAATACAGTTATAGCATGAATAAAAGACAATTATCATGAACAAGGAAATATAATAATAATACTTTTATTATTGCCTCTAGGGCATATTTCCAACAGTCTCCCACTTGCACTAGAGTCAATAATCTAGTTCACATCGCCATGTGATTAACACTCACATGTCACATCGCCATGTGACTAATACCCAAGAGTTTACTAGAGTCAGTAGTCTAGTTCACATCACTATGTGATTAACACTCAATGAGTTCTATGTTTGATCATGCTGCTTGTGAGAGAGGTTTTAGTCAACGGGTCTGAACCTTTCAGATCCGTGTGTGCTTTACAAATCTCTATGTCATCTCCTAGATGTAGCTCCCACGTTCTATTTGGAGCTATTCCAAATAACTGTTCTACTTGGAGCTATTCTAAATTATTGCTCCATTATATGTATCCGGTCTCTCTACTCAGAGCTATCCGGATAGGTGTCAAGCTTGCATCGTCGTAACCCTTTACGACGAACTCTTTTACCACCTCCATAATCGAGAAAAATTCCTTAGTCCACTAATTTCTAAGGATAACTTTGACCGCTGTCCTATGAGCCATTCTTGGATCACTCTTGTACCCCTTGACTGACTCATGGCAAGGCACACTTCAGGTGCGGTACACAGCATAGCATACTGAAGAGCCTACGTCTCAAGCATAGGGGACGACCTTCGTCCTTTCTCTCTATTCTGCCGTGGTCGAGCTTTAAGTCTTAACTTCGTACCTTACAACCCAGGCAAGAACTCCTTCTTTGACTGGTCCATCTTGAACACCTTCAAGATCATGTCAAGGTATGTGCTCATTTGAAAGTATTATTAAGCATTTTGATCTATCCTTATAGATCTTGATGCTCAATGTTCAAGTAGCTTAATCCAGGCTTTCCATTGAAAAACACTTTCAAAGTAACCCTATATGCTTTCCAGAAATTCTACGTCATTTCTGATCAACAATATGTCAACAACATATACTCATCAGAAATTCTATAGTGCTCCCACTCACTTCTTTGGAAATACAAGTTTCTCATAAACTTTGTACAAACCCAAAAATTTTGATCATCATCAAAGCATACATTCCAACTCCGAGATGCTCACTCCAGTCCTTAGAAGGATTGCTGGAGCTTTGCATACTTATTAGCATCTTTCGGGATTGACAAAACCTTCCGGTTGTATCACATACAACCTTTCCTCATTAAAATCGTCGAGGAAACAATGTTTTGACATCCTATCTGCAAGATTTCATAAATAATGCAGTAATCGCTAATATAATTTCAACAGACTCTTAGCATCGCTACGAGTGAGAAAATCTCATCGTAGTCAACTCCTTGAACTTGTCGGAAAACATCTTAACGACAAGTCAAGCTTTCTTAATGGTGACATTTACCATCATTGTCCGTCTTCCTTTTGAAATCCATCTGTACTCATTAGCCTTACGACCATCGAGCCATTCTGCCAAAGTCTACACTTTGTTTTCATACATGGATCCTCTCTCGGATTTTATGGCCTCAAGCCATTTATCGGAATCCGGGCCCACCATCGCTTCTCCATAGCTCGTAGGTTCATTGTTGTCTAGCAACATGACCTTCAAGACAGGATTGCGTACCACTCTGAAGTAGTACGCATCCTTGTCATCCTACGAGGTTTGGGAGTGACTTGATCCGAAGTTTCATGATCAATATCATAAGCTTCCACTTCAATTGGTGTAGGTGCCACAGGAACAACTCCCTATGCCCTGTCACACACTAGTTGAAGAGACGGTTCAATAACCTCATCAAGTCTCCACCATCCTCCCACTCAACTCTTTCGAGAGAAACCTTTCCTCGAGAAAGGACCCGATTCAAGAAACAATCCATATTGCTTTCGGATCTGAATTAGGAGGCATACCCAACTGTTTTGGGTGTCCTATGAAGATGCATTTTATCCGCTTTGGGTTCGAGCTTAATCCTGAAACTTTTTCACATAAGCGTCGCAGCCCCAAACCTTTAAGAAACGACAACTTAGGTTTCTCTAAACCATAATTCATACGGTGTCATCTCATCGGAATTACGTGGTGCCCTATTTAAAGTGAATGTGGTTGTCTCTAATGCCTAACCCATGAACGATAGTGGTAATTCGATAAGAGACATCATGGTACGCACCATATCCAATAGGGTGCAACTATGATGTTCGGACACACCATCACACTATGGTGTTCCAGGCGGTATTAATTGCGAAACAATTTCCACAATGTCTTAATTGTGTGCCAAAACTCGTAACTCAGATATTCATCTCTATGATCATATCATAGACATTTTATCCTCTTGTCACAATGATCTGCTACTTCACTCTGAAATTACTTGAACCATTCAATAATTCAGACTTGTGTTTCATCAAGTAAATATTCTCAACATCTACTTGAATCATCTGTGAAGTAAGAACATGACGATATTCACTGCATGCCTCAGCACTCATTCGACTGCACACATCAAAATGTGTTACTTCCAACAAGTTGCTATCTTGTTCCATCTTACTGAAAAATGAGGCTTTTCAGTCATCTTGCCCATGTGGTATGATTTGCATATCTCAAGTGATTCAAAATCAAGTGAGTCCGAACGATCCATTTGCATGGAGTTTCTTCATGCATATACACCAATAGACATGGTTCGCATGTCTCAAACTTTTCAAAAACGAGTGAGTCCAAAGATCCATCAACATGGAGCTTCTTCATGCGTTTTATACCATTATGACTTACATGGTAGTGCCACAAGTAAGTGGTACTATCATTACTATCTTATATCTTTTGGCATGAAAATGTGTATCACTACGATCGAGATTCAATAAACCATTTATTTAGGTGCAAGACCATCGAAGGTATTATTCAAATAAATAGAGTAACCATTATTCTCCTTAAATGAATAACCGTATTGCGATAGACATAATCCAATCATGTCTATGCTCAACGCAAACACCAATCTCGGTGGTAGAGGGAGCGTGCGATGCTTGATCACATCAACCTTGGAAACACTTCCAACACATATCGTCAGCTCACCTTTAGCTAGTCTCCTTTTATTTCGTAGCTTTTTTTTTATTTCGAGTTACTAACACTTAGCAACTGAACCGGTATCTTAATACCCTGGTGCTACTAGGAGTACTAGTAAAGTACACATTAACATAATGTATATCCAATATACTTCTATCGACCTTGCCAGCCTTCTCATCTACCAAGTATCTAGGGTAATGCTGCTCCAGTAGCTGTTCCCCTTATTACAGAAGCACTTAGTCTCGGGTTTGGGTTCAACCTTGGGTTTCTTCACTAGTGCAGCAGCTGATTTGCCGTTTCATGAAGTATCCCTTCTTGCCCTTGCCCTTCTTGAAACTAGTGGTTTCACCAACCATCAACAATTGATGCTCCTTCTTGATTTCTACTTTCGCGGTGTCAAACATTGCGAATACCTCAAGGATCATCATATCTATCCCTGATATGTTATAGTTCATCACGAAGCTCTAGCAGCTTGGCGGCAATGACTTTGGAGAAACATCACTATCTCATTTGGAAGATCAACTCCCACTTGATTCAAGTGATTGTTGCACTCAGACAATCTGAGCACAAGCTCAACGATTGAGCTTTTCTCCCTTAGTTTGTAGGCTAAGAAAATTGTCGGAGGTCTTATACCTCTTGACGTGGGCACGAGCCTGAAATCCCAATTTCAGCCCTCGAAACATCTCATATGTTCCGCAACGTTTCAAAAATGTCTTTGGTGCCTCTACTTAAACCATTTAACTGAACTATCACGTAGTTATCAAAACGTGTATGTTCGATGTTCGAAACATCCACAAACGACGTTTGGGGTTCAGCACACTAAGCAGTGCATTAAGGACATAAGCGTTCTAGTGTCCGCATAATCGCTACTGTCAACTTTCAACTATAATTTCTCTAGGAACATATCTAAAACAGTAGAACTACAGCGCGAGCTTCGACATAATTTGCAAAAGGTCTTTTGACTATGTTCAAGATAATTGAGTTCATCTTATGAACTCCCACTCAGATAGACATCCCTCTAGTCATCTAAGTGATTACATGATCCGAGTCAACTAGGTCGTGTCCGATCATCACGTGAGACGGACTAGTTAACGTCGGTGAACATCTTCATGTTGATCGTATCTACTATATGACTCACGCTCGACCTTTCGGTCTCCGTGTTCCGAAGCCATGTCTGCACATGCTAGGCTCGTCAAGTTAACCCTAAGTGTTTTCGCTGTGTAAAACTGTCTTACACCCGTTGTATGTGAACGTAAGAATCCATCACACCCGATCATCACGTGGTGCTTAGAAGCGACGAACTGTAGCAACGGTGCACAGTTAGGGGAGAACACTTCTTGAAATTTTGTAAGGGATCATCTTATTTACTACCGTCGTCCTAAGTAAACAAGATGCATAAACATAATAAACATCACATGCAATTATATAGTAGTGACATGATATGGCCAATATCATATAGCTCCATTGATCTCCATCTTCGGGGCTCCATGATCATTATCGTCACCGGCATGACACCATGATCTCCATCATCATGATCTCTATCATCGTGTCTTCATGAAGTTGTCACGCCAACGACTACTTCTACTTCTATGGCTAACGCGTTTAGCAATAAAGTAAAGTAAGTTACATGGCGTTCTTCAATGACACGCAGGTCATACAAAAAATAAAGACAACTCCTATGGCTCCTGCCGGTTTTCATACTCATCGACATGCAAGTCGTGAATCCTATTACAAGAACATGATCAATCTCATACATCACATATCATTCATCACATTCTTCTTGGCCATATCACATCACATAGCATACCCTGCAAAAACAAGTTAGACGTCCTCTAATTGTTGTTGCATGTTTTACGTGGCTGCTATGGGTTTCTAGCAAGAACGTTTCTTACCTACGCAAAACCACAACGTGATATGCCAATTGCTATTTACCCTTCATAAGGACCCTTTTCATCGAATCTGTTCCGACTAAAGTGGGAGAGACTGGCACCCGCTAGCCACCTTATGCACCAAGTGCATGTCAATCGGTGGAACCTGTCTCACGTAAGAGTACGTGTAAGGTCGGTCCGGGCCGCTTCATCCCACAATACCGTCGAAACAAGATTGGACTAGTAACGGTAAGCATATTGAACAACATCAACGCCCACAACTACTTTGTGTTCTACTCGTGCAAAGAATCTATGCAATAGACCTAGCTCATGATGCCACTGTTGGGGAACGTAGCAGAAATTCAAAAAATTTCCTACGTAACACCAAGATCTATCTATGGAGAGACCAGCAACGAGTAGAAAGGGGAGTGCATCTACATACCCTTGTAGATCGCTAAGCGGAAGCGTTCAAGTGAACGGGGTTGATGGAGTCGTACTCGTCGTGATTCAAATCACCGATGATCAAGTGTCGAACGGACGGCACCTCCGCGTTCAACACACGTACAGCCCGGTGACGTCTCCCACGCCTTGATCCAGCAAGGAGAGAGGGAGAGGTTGAGGAAGACTCCATCCAGCAGCAGCACAACGGCGTGGTGGTGGTGGAGGAGCGTGGTAATCCCGCAGGGCTTCGCCAAGCACCATGGGAGAAGAGGAGAAGAACTTCGGAGAGAGGGAGGTGCTGCACCAAAGGCATAAGGTGTGTTTGGGAGGCCCTCCTACCCCACTATATATAGGGATCCCAAGGGGGGGGGTGCGCCAGCCCCTAGGAGATCCAATCTCCAAGGGGGCGGCGGCCAGGGGAGGAGTCCTCCCCCCCCCAAGGCACCTAGGAGGTGCCTTCCCCTGCTGGGACTCTTCCTTTAGGGTTTCCCCAGGCGCATGGGCCTCTTGGGGCTGGTGCCCTTGGCCCATGTAGGCCAAGGCGCACCCCCTACAGCCCATGTGGCCCCCCGGGGCAGGTGGCCCCACCCGGTGGGCCCCCGGGACCCTTCCGGTGGTCCCGGTACAATACCGATGACCCCGAAACTTGTCCCGATGGCCGAAACAGGACTTCCTATATATAAATCTTTACCTCCGGACCATTCCGGAACTCCTCGTGACGTCCGGGATCTCATCCGGGACTCCGAACAACATTCGGTAACCACATACAAGCTTCCTTTATAACCCTAGCGTCATCGAACCTTAAGTGTGTAGACCCTACGGGTTCGGGAGACATGCAGACATGACCGAGACGTTCTCCAGTCAATAACCAACAGCGGGATCTGGATACCCATGTTGGCTCCCACATGTTCCACGATGATCTCATTGGATGAACCATGATGTCAAGGACTCAATCGATCCCGTATTCAATTCCCTTTGTCTATCGGTATGTTACTTGCCCGAGATTCGATCGTCGGTATCCAATACCTTGTTCAATCTCGTTACCGGCAAGTCACTTTACTCGTTCCGTAACACATCATCCCGTGATCAACTCCTTGGTCACATTGCGCATATGATGATGTCCTACCGAGTGGGCCCAGAGATACCTCTCCGTTTACACGGAGTGACAAATCCCAGTCTCGATCCGCATAAAACAATAGGTACTTTCGGAGATACCTGTAGTGCACCTTTATAGTCACCCAGTTACGTTGTGACGTTTGATACACCCAAAGCACTCCTACGGTATCCAGGAGTTACACAATCTCATGGTCAAAGGAAGAGATACTTGACATTGGCAAAGCTCTAGCAAACGAACTACACGATCTTTTGTGCTAGTCTTAGGATTGGGTCTTGTCCATCACATCATTCTCCTAATGATGTGATCCCGTTATCAACGACATCCAATGTCCATAGCCAGGAAACCATGACTATCTGTTGATCACAACAAGCTAGTCAACTAGAGGCTCACTAGGGACATATTATGGTCTATATATTCACACGTGTATTACGATTTCCGGATAATACAGTTATAGCATGAATAAAAGACAATTATCATGAACAAGGAAATATAATAATAATACTTTTATTATTGCCTCTAGGGCATATTTCCAACACATCCTACTCAGGAAGAGACACAAGTTTTTGAAAAAATTTGTGAAGTTACTAAAATCTTGCAGAAATCTCTTGAACCTCTTAAGAACATTAGTGGAAATATTCACCGCATGAATATGTTGATTACCCTTTGCAATAAGGGGTTGGATTCGTTAGATCTAAAAATTTTAGATTATGAAGGGAAACGTAAAGAACCTCCCGGGTTCGAGCTTGATTCCGCTAAAAAGTTGAAAACCAAAGATGGCAATACCTAGATCTATCCTTGCTTGTTACGCCTAGCTAGGGGCGTTAAACGATAGCGCTTGTTGGGAGGCAACCCAATTTTATTTTTATTCCTTGCTTTTTGCTCCTGTTTAGTAATAAATAATTTATCTAGCCTCTGTTTTGGTTGTATTTTTTGTGTTTAATTAGTGTTTGTGCCAAGTAGAACCGTTGGGAAGACTTGGGGAAAGTCTTGTTGAACTTGCTGTAAAAAAACAGAAACTTTAGCGCTCACGAGAACTGCTGTCATTTTTATTTGGAAAGTGATATGTAGTTAATTCGTTTTGCATATGATTAATAGATAAATTTCTCACGTCTAGCAATTTATTTTAAAATTTTTGGGGTTCCAGATCTTGCGCTAGCTACAGATTACTACAGACTATTCTGTTTTTGACAAATTCTGTTTTTCGTGTGTTGTTTGCTTATTTTGATGAATCTACGGCTAGTAAAATAGTTTATAAACCATAGGGAAGTTGGAATACAGTAGGTTTAACACCAATATAAATAAAGAATGAGTTCATTACAGTACCTTGAAGTGGTCTTTTGTTTTCTTTCGCTAACGGAGCTCACGAGATTTTCTACTTTAAGTTTTGTGTTGTGAAGTTTTCAAGTTTTGGGTAAAGATTTGATGGATTATGGAACAAGGAGTGGCAAGAGCCTAAGCTTGGGGATGCCCATGGCACCCCCAAGATAATCTAAGGACACCTAAAAGCCAAAGCTTGGGTATGCCCCGGAAGGCATCCCCTCTTTCGTCTACTTCTATCGGTAACTTTACTTGGAGCTATATTTTTATTCACCACATGATATGTGTTTCGCTTGGAGCGTCTTTTATGATTTGAGTCTTTGCTTGTTAGTCTACCACAATCATCCTTTCTGTACACACCTTTTGAGAGAGCCATACATGATTTGGAATTTGTTAGAATACTCTATGTGCTTCACTTATATCTTTTGAGCTTTATAGTTTTGCTCTAGTGCTTCACTTATATCTTTTTAGAGCACGGTGGTGGATTTGTTTTATAGAAAATATTGATCTCTCATGCTTCACTTAAATTATTTTGAGAGTCTTAATAGCATGGTAATTTGCTTAAAATCCTAATATGCTTGGTATGCAAGATTAATAATAAAACTTTCTTATGATTGTGTTGAATACTAAGAAAAGTTTGATGCTTGATGATTGTTTTGAGATATGGAGGTAATAATATCAAAGTCATGCTAGTTGAGTAGTTGTGAAATTGGGAAATACTTGTGTTGAAGTTTGCAAGTCCCATAGCATGCACGTATGGTAAACGTTATGCAACAAATTTGAAACATGAGGTGTTATTTGATTGTCTTCCTTATGAGTGGCGGTCGGGGACGAGCGATGGTCTTTTACTACAAATCTATCCCCCTAGGAGCATGCGCGTAGTGCCGAGGTTTTTGATGACTTGTATATTTTGCAATAAGTATGTGAGTTCTTTATGAGTAATGTTGAGTCCATGGATTATACGCACTCTCACCCTTCCATCCTTGCTAGCCTCTTCGGTACTGTGCATTGCCCTTTCTCACATTGAGAGTTGGCACAAACTTCGCCGGTGCATCCAAACCCCATGATATGATACGCTCTTTCACACATAAACCTCCTTATATCTTCCTCAAAACAGCCACCATACCTACCTATTATGGCATTTCTATAGCCATTCCTAGATATATTGCCATGCAAATTTCCATCATTCCGTTCATCATGACACATTCATCATTGTCATATTGCTTAGCCTGGTCATGTAGTTGACATAGTATTTGTGGCAAAGCCACCATTCATAATTCTTTCATACATGTCACTCTTGATTCATTGCATATCCCGGTACACCGCCGGAGGCATTCATATAGAGTCATCTTTGTTCTAGTATCAACTTGTAATCATTGAGTTATAAATAAATAGAAGTGTGATGATCATCATTATTAGAGCCTTGTCCCAAGTGAGGAATAAAAAAAGAGAAAGGCCATAAAAAAGAGAAGGCCCAAAAAAAGGCCATAAAAGGCCCAAAAAATGAGAGAAAAAGAGAGAAGGGACAATGTTACTATCCTTTTACCACACTTGTGCTTCAAAGTAGCACCATGATCTTCATAATAGAGAGTCTCTCATGTTATCACTTTCATATACTAGTGGGGATTTTTCATTATAGAACTTGGCTTGTATATTCCAACAATGGGCCTCCTCAAGTGCCCTAGGTCTTCGTGAGCAAGCAAGTTGGATGCACACCCACTAGTTTCTTTTGTTGAGCTTTCATACATTTATAGCTCTAGTGCATCCGTTGCATGGCAATCCCTAATCCTTGCATTAACATCAATCGATGGGCATCTCCATAGCCCATTGATTAGCCTCGTTGATGTGAGACTTTCTCCTTTTTTGTCTTCTCCACATAACCCCCTTCATTATATTCTATTCCACCCATAGTGCTATGTCCATGGCTCGCGCTCATATATTGCGTGAAAGTTTATAGGTTTGAGATTACTAAAGTATGAAACAATTGCTTGGCTTGTCATCGGGGTTGTGCATGATGAGAGCATTCTTGTGTGACGAAAATGAAACATGACTAAACTATATGATTTTGTAGGGATGAACTTTCTTTGGCCATATTATTTTGAGAAGACAATTGCTTAGTTAGTATGCTTGAAGTATTATCATTTTTATGTCAATATGAACTTTTTCTTGAATCTTTCGGATCTGAATATTCATACCACAATTAAGAAGAATTACATTAAAATTATGCCAAGTAGCACTCCGCATCGAAAATTCTGTTTTTATCATTTACCTACTCGAGGACGAGCAGGAATTAAGCTTGGGGATGCCTGATACATCTCCAATGTATCTATAATTTTTGATTGCTCCAGGCTATATTATCTACTGTTTTGGACTATATTGGGCTTTATTTTCCACTTTTATATTATTTTTGGGACTAACCTATTAACCGGAGGCCCAACCCAGAATTGATATTTTTTTTGCCTATTTCAGTGTTTCAGAGAAATAGAATATCAAACGGAGTCCTAACGGAATGAAACCTTCGGGAACGTGATTTTCTCATCAGATAAGATCCAGTAGACTTGGACCCTCCGTCAAGAAAGCCACGAGGCGGTCACGAGGGTGGAGGGATCCCCCTACCTCGTGGGCCCCTCGAAGCTCCACCGACGTACTCCTTCCTCCTATATATACCTGCGTACCCCCAAACGATCGGGGACGGAGCCAAAAACCTAATTCCACCGCTGCAACTTTTCTGTATCCATGAGATCCCATCTTGGGGCCTGTTCCGGAGCTCCGCCGAAAGGGGAATTGATCACGGAGGGCTTCTACATCATCATCCAAGCCTCTCCGATGAAGTGTGAGTAGTTTACATCAGACCTACGGGTCCATAGTTAGTAGCTAGATGGCTCCTTCTCTCTTTTTGGATCTCAATACAATGTTCTCCCCCTCTCTTGTGGAGATCTATTCGATGTAATCTTCTTTTTTGCGGTGTGTTTGTTGAGACCGATGAATTGTTGGTTTATGATCAAGTCTATCTATGAATAATATTTGAATCTTCTCTGAATTCTTTTATGTATGATTGGTTATCTTTGCAAGTCTCTTCGAATTATCAGTTTGGTTTGGCCTACTAGATTGGTTTTTCTTGCCATGGGAGAAGTGCTTAGCTTTGGGCTCAATCTTGCGGTGTCCTTTCCCAGGGACAGAAGGGGCAACAAGGCACGTATTGTATTGTTGCCATCGAGGATAACAAGATGGGGTTTTTATCATATTGCATGAAACTATCCCTCTACATCATGTCATCTTGCTTAAGGTGTTACTATGTTGTCATCTTGCTTAAGGTGTTACTCTGTTTTTAACTTAATAATCTAGATGCATGTTGGATAGCGGTCGATGAGTGGAGTAATAGTAGTAGATGCAGGCAGGAGTCGGTGTACTTTTCTCGGACGTGATGCCTATATACATGATCATACCTAGATATTCTCATAACTATGCTCAATTTTGTCAATTGCTCAACAGTAATTTGTTCACCCACCGTAGAATACTTATGCTCTTGAGAGAAGCCACTAGTGAAACCTATGGCCCCCGGGTCTCTTTCTCATCATATCAATCTCCGTCACTTTATTATTGCTTTGCTTTTTTACTTTGCCTTTTACTTTTGACTTTGCATCTCTATACCATCAATACCAAAAATATTATTTATCATCTCTATCAGATCTCACTTTCGTAAGTTACCGTTAAGGGATTGACAACCCCTAAGCGCGTTGGTTGCATGGTGCTATTGTTTTTGTGTAGGTACAAGGGACTCGCGCGTAGCCTCCTACTAGATTGATACCTTGGTTCTCAAAAACTGAGGGAAATACTTATGCTACTTTGCTGCATCATCCTCTCCTCATCGGGGAAATCGAATGCAGTGCTCAAGAGGTAGCACACACCACAACCGTAGTTGCTCCTCCAGTATCAACTCCACCAGCTCCACATACATTAGTTGAAGCATTTTCATACGTCTCCAACGTATCTATAATTTTTTATTATTCTATGTTGTTATATTATCATTCTTGGATGTTTCACAATCATTTTATAGCAACTTTATATCATTTTTTGGGACTAACCTATTGACATAGTGCCCAGTGCCAGTTGTTTTTTGCTTGTTTTTTACTTCACGAAAAATCAATATCAAATGGAGTCCAAACACAGCGAAACTTTTTGGATATTTTTTTGGACCAGAAGACATCCAATGGGCTAAAGAAGTACCCGAGGGGTGCCTCGAGGGGGGCACAACCCATCTGGGCGCGCCTGGGGGCCAGGCGCCCCCTGGTGGGTTGTGCCCACGTCGGTGGCCTCCCGTACCGCCTCTTCGCCCTATAAATTCTCAAATATTCCAAAAACCCTCGGGGTTACCCTAGATTAGAAGTTCCACTGCCGCAAGCCTCTATAGCCACAAAAAATGAATCTAGACTCCGTTCCGGCACTCCGCCGGAGGGGGAAATCATCACCGGTGGCCATCTACATCATCCCGGCGGCCACCATGATGAATAGGGAGTAGTCCACCCTCGGGGATGAGGGTTTGTACTAGTAGCTATGTGTTTAATATTTCTCTCTCTCTCTCTCTCTTTCTCTCTCTTGTTCTGGAGATGTCACGATCTTGATGTATCGCGGGCTTTGTTAATATAGTCAGATCATATGGTGTTTTCCCCTCTCTATCTTGTTATGAATTGAGTTTTCCCTTTGAGATTTCATTTTATCGGATTGAATACTTATATGGATTTGAGAGCACTTGATGTATGTCTTGCTATGAATACCCATGGTGACAATGGGGTATCATATTGATTCACTTGATATGTGTTTTGGCACTTAACTCGTGGATTCCCGAGGTGACATTGGCGTAATCTATGAATAGGAGTCGATGCACGTTATCGTCTTTGTTTCTCCGGTAGAAATCTTGGGGCACTCTTTGAGGTTCTTTGTGATGGATTGAGTATTATGAATCTGAATTTGCTTTGGTTTTATTTTAGTAAAAACTCTTGATAGATCGATTGGAAAGAATAACTTGGTGTTATTTTAGTACGAACTGTTGATAGATCGATCGGAAATAATAGCTTGGTGTTATTTTAGTATGAACTCTTGGATACATCGATCGGAAAGAATATCTACAAACAATTTCTTCTTATGTTCTCCGCTAGATAAGAACTTTGGAGTGATTATTCATTGCACTTTGAGGGATGGTTATATGATCCAATTAGATTAGCATTGTTGAGAGAGTGCACTAGCGAAAATATGGACCCTAGGCCTCATTTTCAAGCACTGCAATACCGTTTGTGCTCACTTATGTTACTTGCTACCTTGTTGTTTTTATTGTTACTATTACAAAAACCAATATCTACTATCATTACTACACTTTTATTACTATCTCTTTGCCGAACTAGTGCACCTATACAAATTACCATTGTATTTGGTGTGTTCGGGACACAAGAGAATCTTTGTTATTTTGGTTGCAGGGTTGTTTGAGAGAGACTATCTTCATCCTATGCCTCCCACGGATTGATAAACCTTAGGTCATCCACTTGAGGGAAAATTGCTACTATCCTACAAAACTCTGGGCTTGGAGGCCCAACACGTGTCTAGAAGAATAAAGTTGCGTAGTAGACATCATATTTGCAGACGGACTCATCTCAACGCCGTCTACACACACCGGAGCTACAAGCCAGAAGACCCCTTTAGGAGCTCTCGAAGATCGTGCTTAGAGTGTCGTATAGGACTATACATTTTCAAACTTTTTGGTAACTTGTTGGCAAAGGGGGAGAACGTGTATAGATCATAGGCTCGGAGAGAGAGAGAGAGTCTCTTTCTTCTTTGTTGGTTCTTATGTGCCTTGCTACTTGGGTTGGTCATTGCTAATTGATGCTACATTTGTGTTATGATCGTGAGATACCTTGTATGATCATGTGTTTGATCATACTTTGCCTAATGTGTGCTTGCATGTCTATCTCTATGAATGTTTGTGTATGATCAATCACTTGTATCTTTGGTGATGAGTGCATGCTATCTTAGTCCTATCATTTTGTGCGCTCCAACAAGATGTATGTGACATGGAAGAGTGACCCATGATCCTAATCGATTGTTCATTTGCATTCAAACACAAATTTTAAATACTGCACAAATTTAGGGGGAGCTCTTGCTTATCACATAATCTCAAAGCGACTATGTATTTCATTGATTTTATCATTTGTCAAAGCTTTGATCTATACGTTGTCATCAATTACCAAAAAGGGGGATATTCAAAGTGTAACTAATTCCCGGGTGGTTTCGGTAATTCATAACAACATATAGCTCATTGAACTAATATCATTTCAAGATAAATATTTCAGGAAGTTCAAGGAATGGCATGGCATGGACTAGAGATGTGGACCCCTCAAAATGCGAAGGACACATATTGGAAAAAGCTCAAGACTCTTCATCTTTGTTTTAGAGATCCAAGATCACATTGAGTCCATAGGAAAGACAATACTATTAAAATGGTATGAGGTGTTGCTTAATGGCTTGCATGCTCAAATGCTTAGTGATATTGCTCCAAAACCCTCAACCACTTTCTCCATCCAAATATGTCCAAAACCTAAAGTCAAACTCGGCCCCACTGATTCTTTCTATCCGGCGCCACCGAGTTCATATGACATAGCCACTTCCAGAAACCCTAACCGTTCAGTCACACCGATACGGATCTCAGTCCCACTAAGATGGCCTTTCCAACTCCCTGTTATCTGTTGCAATTATTTTGGTGTCACCGAAATTGCAATTGGTCTCACTGAGATGGCTTGACCAATTCTCTGTTGCCCTATTGTTGGGGGTTTGGTGCGACATATGCCAACGGATGGCTTATCATGGTGGGGGCGACTAGAACGTCGCCGGTGCCTGGAAACGGGATGAGGCGAAGACATGCACGCCGGTGAATCTTACCCAGCTTCAGGGCTCTCCGGGAAGATAACACCCCTACTGCTGCTCTGCGGGGTCTCTGCATGATCACTATGGCCAAGTGTTTACAAGGTTGCTCCTTGAGTTGTTTCGGGTGGCAGGAGAGGGCAAGGCTAGCTCTCTCCTTCTATTTGGTGTGGTCTAGAACTACTGGGATCCAACCCTTTGAATGGGTGCCCTGGGGTGTTTTTATAGGCCTACCCCCCAGGGGTACAATGGTAATGTGACTGGGCGCGGGTCCAGCCGTCAGTGTCTCCGACCTCCGACTTCTCCGCCGACTGCTGGGGTCCGCTGACTGGTGGGCCCCACCGACTGGTCTGGTATGGAGCCGACAGGCCATGTCCGCCGCGGGCGGGTCTTGCCGGCTGCCGATTACTGTAGCCGTGCTCCTGATGATGCAAGCTTGGTCATGGGGTCGTGGCAACAGCCCCGCCGCCTGGCGGGCGATCACTGTGGCCACTCCCCATCTCTTCTTGATTAATGGCGCGCGGGCCCCGAGGGAGGGCTCGGCCAACTCCCCCGGGCCGACTCCCGATGGGTCCGACTAGCGGTTCTCCCGCCGTCTTCCGAGGTCTCGCTGACTGGTGGGCCCCGCTGCCTCCAGGACGTACAGACAAGCCGTTGTGGGTGCAGGACTTGGTACAGTGGTGCTGATGTCAGGGCCGGCCGGGCAACAGTGCCACGCTGCAGGGAGATCTTCCCCAGTACGGTGTGATGTAGCCATGCCTGCCCTTGGTAAGGGGCGGGGAGTGGGCTTCACTGTAGCCACACCCCTGCCCCGTCCCCTTCGATGAGGTCATGGTTTGTTGGAGTCGCCGGCCGACTCCCCAAAGCCGGCTTCTCTGGAAGTCGTCCCTGGGACTCGGCCGTGAGCGGGCAGTCGGCCACCTCGCCATAGACTCCCCAGGAGGCGGCTCTTCGCCCTGGGGTCTTGAGGGGCGCAGCCTGCCCCGATGTCTTGAAAGGTCATGGGGCTCGGGTTGGCCTACCCGTGGCCCATTACTCCGACAGTAGTCCCCGAAGTTGGTGAGGCGCCGCGGACGATTGGCCGAGAAGCCTCAGCAGTTTCTCTCTTCGGATGCTCAACACATGGTCTTGATTGACTTCTGCCGGGCCGACTAGAAGGAGTCGGACTTGCCCAACTCGGACTCACACTATTCCGACTTGCTCAGTAGTTCGAACGTTGCGGCGGGATTCCAAGTGGCGCGCTAGCTAAGCTTCCAGGCCACCGCCCGTTCCTGGCCTGTCACGCGAGGGCACGTGGCCAGGCCGTCCTGCCAGCCCATGCGCACGACGGGACAGGCCTATAGGCGGGGCCCGCCACTACCGCGCCTCGGCGCCCGAGCGGATCCGCTGCGGCCCTGGCGGGCAGTTGGGATTCCCGTAAAGTTACTACGTGTAGTAACTTTACGTGGATCGTGGGGTTCGTGGGGCTGCGGGCGCAGTAAATCCCCACATCCGCCCCCTCGGCTTCGCAGCCCATAGGGCTATAAGTAGGGGGAAGAGGGGGGCACACGCGCCCCTCCTTCCCACTACCCCTCGCTCCTTCCTCCTCGCAGCTCTTCGCTCTCCTGCTTCCGCTTCTCTTCTTCGCGATGAGCTCTTCCTCCGCTGCCACGCCTCCCCTAGTGCGCTCCGGCACCTGGGACGGCTCCGAGGTCCACAAAGACCATATCGAGTTCCTCCGCCGGACCCGTCGGCTTCCCGGCGAAGACCGCGTGCATGTGCGCCTCGTGCCGGAGGGGGAGATTTCCCCCACCCCACAGGAGGGCGAGCGGGTCATCTTCCGCTCGCACTGCCTACGCGGGCTGGGGCTGCCGGCGAGCAGCTTCTTCCGGTCGTTCATGGAGTTCTACAGACTCCAGCCGCACCACCTCACCCCCAACACGGTGGTGCTGCTGTCTGCCTTCGTGGCTCTATAAGAAGGCTTCCTCGGAGTCGTCCCCACCCTCGAGCTCTAGGGGGAGTTCTTCTTCTCCAAGCTCGGCACCCAGGCCATGGGCGTGCCGGCTCAGTGCGGTGCCTTCATCACCGTGCGAATGACATGAGCCAACAACCACTTCCCCTCCATCTCGCTGCTAAAGTTGGTGAAGATATGGCAGCGGTCCTACTTCTACGTCAGGAACGTCGCCACGAGGGGCGACTGGGTTAATCTGCCGGCTTTCGAAGCCGGCCCGCCGGCTGGCAGACTGCCCAACTGGTCGTACTGGGCCAGGTCGCTGACGCCTACGGGAGCCGGCGCCATCACGCAACTCCAAGTGCTGACGCGGTCGGAGGGTCTGACTGGTCCGGACCTCCTGGCGGCCTTCGTCTCACGCTGAGTTCTCCCACTCCAAGGCCGCCCTCACATGATGTGCCAGATGAGCGGGGGCCGCGACCCGAGTCGGATGTGCACCAAGGACATGCCTCACGGAGAGGTGGCCCTTATGTGAACTACCTCTCGGATAGCAGGCTCCCGGAGGACTGGCGATTCGGCAAGGAGTCATACTCCCGCGCCAACCCCCCGCTCGTGGTGAGTCGGCTTTCTTTTCTTTGGATTGTCTTCTTCTTGCCGAGTTTTGTTCTGATCAGTCAGCTTTGGATTAGAATCCCCTTCTTCACCCACCAGCCGACACTTCGGGGCCGGCCCGCGAGTTCGTCGCCAACCGGGCGGAGAGCGACCTCGACGACCCTGATCTGGGGGCGGCGGCTCTGGAAGACGACACCGAGGGAGGAGGAGGGACGACAAGCGACTTCAGGCCCTCGGCTACCTTCGCCGACTGGCCTGAAGATGACGCCGAGGGATGAGTCGCCCCTCGCCATCGGCCAGGAGCCAGCCAGCCGGGTGCGGGCTCTTCTGCCGCGTCGGGCGCTCCAGGCGGCGGGAAGAAGCGCCGGGCTGCGCCGACTTTGTTTGGGAGCCGGCCGAAGAAGCCCAAGGGCTCGGCTACGGCGACCCGGTGGGACGAGGCGACCGCGAAGGCCATCCGCTTCCATAAGGAAGTGAAGGAGCCGCCGTTGGTCTCTGCGTAAGTATTCTGTTATTCATAGTTTATTCTTTCTTCATATTTTGTCTGAGTCTCTGCTCGCCCCTTTTTCTTCAGGGCTCCCCTCTCTCTTGAGCGGGTTGCCGCCGCCTCCGTCATGGGGTCAGCGGAGACGTCCGCCACCACTCGGCGGATAAACCCCGCTGCTAACCTCCGGGAGGCAACGGAGCGGAATGCACGGGAGAGGCACAATGAAGAAGAAGCCCTCCGCCTGGAGAAGGCGGAGGCCTCCGCTCAGAAGAAATTAGCGGAGGCCGAAGCCATCGCCGCAGCGAAGCAGCAGGCTGAGGAAGCTGCACGCCGCCAGTCGGCCCTGCTTGTTACCCCGCTGAACTCTGCGCCGCCGCCTCCGGAGGTCACGGGGCAGACCGGAGAAGCCGGCGGGGAGAACCTCGTCCAGGAGAGGGAAGGCGGCAACCCCTCTACTACGGGCGTGAACGTTCCGCCGCCGCCTCCGCCGCCGTCTGAAGGCGCGCAAGGCGAGCAGCCAGCGGACCCTCCGGTGCCGCCGACCGAAGAGGAGGCCGTGGCGAGGCTGCTCCTCCAGGTCGGCTTGCCAGCGCGCCATCGCCTGGAGAAGGCGACTTCGGCGCCTCGCCTCCTGGAAGCCGGCACCGCCAGCTCGGCGGCTCCAGATGCCGAAGCGACGAGCGCCGCACCTGTTGGGTGGGTGGGAGGAGGCGGCACAGGGCCGCTAAACCGGGCGCTCCTGGACATCCAGGCGAAGCTCCGCGCTGAGGGCGACGCCCTCCAGAGCTGCACCAAGGCGTTCCTGGCGTCGCGGGCAGCCGTCTGGGTATGTTTTTCCTTCGAGCCTTTGTTTTTCTTATTCCTCTCTGGGGGGCGCGCCAGCGCACCCACTGGGTGTAGTCCCCGAGTTTCGGGCCAGCTGCTGAGCAGGCGGCCCAGAACTCCAATTTCATGAACTTCGGGGCACTAACTTTGTCTGAAATGCTTGTTGCGGGACTACCACAACCTCCGCATCACCGCCTTAAACCGTAATGTTGAAGAGTTGGCAAGCGGACCGCCGACTTGGTGGAGAGCCAGAGTAAGTCCTTCTCCCTTTTCTCTTCTCTGCGGGGACGCGCTAGCGCACCTGCGGGCTGTAGTCCCCGAGATTCGGGCCGACTGCTGAGCAGTCAGGCCGGATCTCCCCAGTGACCTACTTTATTGACGACTGCTGTCTTTCTTTGTTTCCTTCAGGGGCCAATGCTGCTCTTCAACAGCAGCTGAGCGATGCCAACTCCGCCCTGCTCGCCAAAGGGGAGGAGTGCATCAAGCTCGCCGTGGAGCGCGATCTGCTGACCACTCACTTGGCAGAGCAGAAGGAGCTGCTTGCGAAGTCGCAGAGGGAGGCAGAGGAGACGGAAACCGCCCTCCTGGCCGAGTTCGCGAGCGAGCGCTCTTCCTGGTCTGACAAGGAGGCGCTGCTGTCCTCCGGCTTCCACGAGATCGAAGACATCGTTGATGGTTAGTCTCTTTGTTTTCTTTCTTCGAGCTACCGACTTAGATCGTGCCGACTCCTGGTTTTTGACTTGCTTTTTTGTTTCTTCGTGTCTTTTGCAGACTTCTTCCCTGGGCAGTCACAGGCTGCTATCCAAGCCATCGAGGCCGACCGTGCAAGTCGGAGGGCGGAGGGCGCGGAGATCGCCGCCGATGCCCCCCGAACTCTTGATGAACACATCTTGAGCATCGAGGCTCGCCTCCGGCCGGCTCACCGGATGCTGCACCGGCTTCAGCGCGTCGGCGCCCAGGCGATCTCCGCCCTTTGGCCGGTTATGCAGGCTCCGTGCACCCCCAGTCTGACGGCCAACTGGTTGGAGGTCGCGGTTGGTCGCCTCGAGGCCTGGAAGGGCTCTTCGGCCCGGGCTGGAGTGCGTCGGGCCTTGGAGTTCGTCAAGGCGTGGTACCTGGGGCTGGATCTAGACCGGTTGGCCATGCTTCGGTCGGAGGCCCAGCCGGAGCTGGCGGCTGCGGAAGACGCCCTCGTCAAGCGTGCTGCGGCGATCGCCGAGTACACCGACATGAGCATCTTCGTCCCCGAGCGGTCTGAAGATGGCGAGGAGGTCCCGCCGGAGTGGTTTGGGATGAACCCAGACTACGACGAAGACTCGGTGGAGGTGATTGGCTCCAGCGTCGAGGAGGAGGACGAGGCGGAGGATGAGGGTGTGGCGGAGGCACCAGAAGACGGAGCAGACGGCCAGCCTCAGCCCGACCGCGCCTCCAGCAACGAGCCGCATGCGACCGACCCGACTGCTGCCGGAGGCGATCAAGCCGAGACTAGCCGGCCGACCGCCCCGACGCCTGACGCTGGCGCCTCCTCCGACCCCCCGACTCCGTCTGCCGCCTCCTAGGTTGCCGCAGTGTCTTTTGTTTTATCTGCTTCAGTAGTCTTTTGAAGAATTTGTTAATTCGCACAATTCCACTCGCGGGGTGTATTTTGAACCTCTGCTGAACAATTCGGCCAAGGGCCTATGTTATGTAAATTTATATATCTATCCTTTCTTGCTCATTGTTCTTTTGGTTGTTTTCCTTTGCCGCTTTCTCTTAGTTGCTTGTCTTGCCAATCGGACAGCCGCTCTGCGGACTGTCGCTGGATCAAGTGCACGGCTACTTTGGGAAAGCAAGTACTTAGCCATTTTCAAGACTGTTTGAGCAAGTTAGGTAGAAGACGACAATCCGACTATCCGAGAATCGGTTTGCGAGAAAGGCTGGAAGCCGTCTTGAGCTATGTTTTATGCTTTGGGTCCTTAGCCATTTTTCATGCGAATGCCCATTCTACCTTACTGTTGCCCACCGTACAGTCGCTCTGCGAGCTGCGGCTTCTGGCAGGAGACGGCTTAGGCGTTTACACACTACTTGTCCGACTGCAAGAAGCATTTCATAGTGCAAGGCGGCAAGTCCCCAGGCCGACTTGTCGAGCCCGGTGCGAAGCGGAATGATAAAGAGTAACATACTTGTAGGCATAATTTTATCATACAGACAAAAGAGGGCAGTCCCCGAGCTCGTCTCGGGGGGCCCGAAGTCTTGGTACTTTAATACAAAAGGTAGCATGGTACATACTGCATCAACTGTAAAATCTTCGGAGAAGATTTGCGTTCCATGGCCGCTCTGTCTCCTTGCCGGAGTCGTCCCTCTTGCGTGCTCGGGGCTTCTGAGCGTCGATCAGGTAGTAGGAATCGTTGCCTAGTACTTTGCTGATGATGAAAGGGCCATCCCAAGGCGGCGACAGCTTGTGCTGGCCGGCTGTTCGCTGGATCAGCCGAAGCACAAGGTCGCCTTCTTGGAAAGATCTTGGCCTGACTTTCCTGTTGTGGTATCGGCGCAGACTCTGTTGGTAGATGCTGGACTGGCTGAGTGCCAACAGCCGGCCCCCTTCCAGCAGATCGACGCCATCTTGTCGTGCTTCTTCTGCTTCCTCCTCGGTGTACATGGTGACTCGTGGGGGGTCGAACTCTATGTCCGTTGGGATGACGGCTTCGGCACCATAGACGAGGAAGAAGGGTGTGAAGCCGGTTGACTTGTTTGGAGTCGTGCGCAGACTCTAGAGGACGGCTGGCAGCTCGTCGAGCCAGCAGCCAGCCGAGCGCTCCAGAGGCTCGATCAACCGAGGCTTGATGCCGGAGAGGATGAGGCCGTTTGCTCGCTCCACTTGGCCGTTTGACTGCGGGTGGGCAATGGACGCTAGGTCCAGTCGGATGCCCTGTGTTGCGCAAAAACGGGCCAAGGCGCCTTTGGCAAAATTGGATCCGTTGTCGGTGATGATGCTGTGTGGTATGCCGTACCGAATTGTGATATCGGTGATGAGGTCACGACAGTCGGACCATTCAGTTTCTTAATTAGCTTCACTTCCACCCACTTGGTGAACTTGTCCACTGCGACAAGTAGGTGAGTTAGACCACCTCGTGCTGTCTTGAATGGTCCCACCATGTCCAGACCCCAAACTGCGAAAGGCCAGGCAATGGGGATGGTCTTGAGCGCAGAAGCCGGCTGGTGCGGCTTGGAGCTGAACTTCTGACACCATTTGCATTTTTGGACCAACTCCTTGGCCTCTTCCAAGGCAGTCGGCCAGAAGAAACTGTGCCGAAAGGCTTTGGCGACGAGTGCTCTTGAAGCCGCGTGGTGGCCGCATTCACCTTGGTGGATGTCTTTGAGAATCGCTTGGCCTTGCTCTGGCTCTACACAGCGCTGGTAGACACCAGTGACGCTGCGCCTGACCAGCTCTCTGTTGACTATGGTATAGGCTGCCGCCCGGCGTTGTACTTGCTGAGCTGAGATCTCGTTAGTTGGTAGCTCTTTATTCACCAGGAATTTGAGGATGGACTGGGCCCATGAGGGTGCTGCTATTTCTTTAATTACCAGAACTATGACTTGGACGAGGGTGGTTGGGCTGGGAGGCGGCGGGTTGGAGTCAACAGCCGCTTGCTAGGTTGATGAAGTCCCCAGGCCGACTGGTGCGGTCCCTAGGCCGAGTTCTGGAATCTTCGAGTTCGATGCCGCAGTCCCTGGGCCGGGCTCGACTATGGCGGCTTTGGAGTCGTCCACCAAAGTCCCCGTTCCGACTGCCGGAGCTCTAGGGTCGGATCCGCCGTCTTTGGGGGGAGCCGGCATGAAAATGGAGTCTGATTCTGGTGAAGGCTTGACAGACGGCTTGAGGAGGCGATGAAGGGCGACGCCAGATGGTATTGCTTGGCGGGTAGAGCCGATTCGTGACAAGGCGTCTGCTTGGTCGTTGTCGTTTCTTGGCACGTGGAGGAACTCGCACCCTTCAAAATACCCGCTGAGTTGCTGCACGAGGAAACGGTAGCTCGCCATGTTTGCATCTTTCGTGTCCCAGTCGCCAGATGACTGCTGGACCACCAAGTCTGAGTCGCCATAACACAAGATCCGGCGGATGCCAAGTTCTTTGGCAAGCCGGAGCCCGTGAATGAGCGCCTCGTACTCGGCAATGTTGTTGGAGGCGGCAAAGTGGATTTGCAGTGCATATTTGAGCTTGTCGCCTTTAGGAGAGGTGAGGACGATGCCGGCTCCCAAGCCGGTGCGCATCTTGGAGCCGTCGAAGTGCATCCGCCAATGGGTGGAGTCAGGCGCTGGAGGCAGGTACTGGGTCTCGGCCCAGTCGACGAGGAAGTCGGCCAGTGCTTGCGACTTGATAGAGAGAGAGAGAGATCATAACTCTATATGTGTGTGTCCTGACTCTTTGTGCCTTTGTTTGTCTCTCTCTCCCCCCCTCTCTCTCTGACCGCTGCTACATCCATCATTTTGGCTTGCAGGTTGTCGGCATCATGGAGCTTGGGCTGGTAGTAGATGGTGTAAGGAGCCAGCTCTATGGCCCACTTGGCCACTCGTCCAGAGGCATCTCGGCTACCGATGATCTCGGCAAGTGGGGCCGTGCAGACCATCGTGATTGGATGCTCTTGAAAATAAGGCTTCAATTTCTTGGCAGCAAAGTGTACGCCATAGCACATCTTCTGGTAGTGGGGGTAGTTCTGCTTGGAGGTCGACAGTACCTCGCTCAGGTAATATACCGGTCTTTGGACAGGCAGCGCCTTGCCTTCCTCCTTGCGCTCTACTACGATGACTGTGCTGACTACTCGGCTGGTGGCGGCGATGTACAGGAGCATAGGCTCCTTGGGAGTCGGAGCCGCCAGGACGGGTGGAGTAGTCAGCATCTTCTTCAATTGGTGAAAAGCTTCATCCGCCTTATGGTTCCACTCGAAAAAAGTGGTCTTCTTCATGAGCTGGTATAAGGGGAGAGCTTTCTCGCCCAGTCGACTAATGAATCGGCTGATGGACGCTAAGCAGCCAGTGAACTTCTGCACGTCCAGCAATCTGCTGGGTACCTCCATTCTCTCAATGGCCTTGATTTTTACTGGATTGCATTCTATGCCGCGTTCAGAGACCAGGAAACCTAGCAGCTGGCCGGCTGGTACTCCGAAGACGCACTTCTCGGGGTTGAGCTTGATCTGGAACCGGCGCAGGTTCTCAAAGGTCTCCTTGAGGTCTTCCAGCAACGTTCCACGCTTCTCCGTCTTCACCACCACGTCATCCACGTAGACATGGGCATTCCTGCCGAGCTGCTTGAGGAGACACTTCTGCATGCAACGCTGAAAGGTGGCGCCGACATTCCTCAAGCCGAACGTCATGGTGAGGTAGCAGAATGCTCCAAACGGCATGATGAAGGCGGTCTTCAATCTGTCAGCCGGGTTCAGCTTGATCTGGTGATATCCTGAATATGCATCCAAGAAACTCAACAGCTCGCATCTGGCTGTGGAGTCTATCACCTGATCGATTCTTGGTAGAGCAAATGGGTCCTTGGGGCAGGCCTTGTTGAGGTTCATGTAGTCAATACACATTCGCCACTGCTTGTTCTTCTTCAGTACCAGGACCGGATTTGCCAGCCACTCCGGAAAGAAAACCTCCATAATGAAGCCGGCTGCTAGGAGTCGGGCTATCTCTTCTCCGACAACTCTTCTCTTCTCTTCTGATAAGCGGCGCAGGGGCTGCCTGACCGGCTTTGCATCAGATCGGACATGTAACTTGTGCTCGGCGAAATCCATCAGTACACCTGGCATGTATTTGGGAGACCACGCGAAGATGTCCCGATTCTCACAGAGGAAATCGACGAGCTCGCCTTCCTATTTGCTGTCGAGGTTTGCACCTATGACAGGGTACCTCTCTGGGTGCTCCGGATGTTGGGGAACATAGTAATTTCAAAAAAAATCCTACGCACACGCAATATCATGGTGATGCATAGCAACGAGAGGGGAGAGTGTTGTCTACGTACCCTCGTAGACCGATAGCGGAAGCTTTATGACAACGCGGTTGATGTAGTCGTACGTCTTCACGGCCCGACCGATCAAGCACCGAAACTACGGCACCTCCGAGTTCTAGCACACGTTCAGCTCGATGACAATCCCCGGACTCCGATCCAGCAAAGTCTCGGGGAAGAGTTCCGTCAGCATGACGGCGTGGTGACGATCTTGATGTACTAATGTCGCAGGGCTTCGCCTAAGCACTGCTACAATATTATCGAGGACTATGGTGGAAGGGGGCACCGCACACGGCTAAGAATATGATCACGTGGATCAACTTGTGTGTCTATGGCGTGCCCCCTGCCCCCGTATATAAAGGAGCAAGGGGGAGGCCGGCCGGCCCTTGTGGGGCGCCAAGGAGGAGTAGGTTTCCACCTTTCCTAGTCCAACTAGGAGAAGGGGGGAAAGGGGGGAAGAGGGGAAGGAAGGGAGAGAGGGGCCGCGCCCAAAACCCCTTGTCCAATTCGGACTGGGCTTGGGAGGGGCGCGCGCCACCTCCTGGTCCTTTCCACTAAGGCCCATTAAGGCCTATTGCTTCTTCCTCGTATTCCCGTAACTCCCCGGTACCTCCGAAAATACCCGAACCACTCGGAACCTTTCCGATGTCCGAATATAGTCGTCCAATATATCGATCTTTACGTCACGACCATTTCGAGACTCCTCGTCATGTCCCCGATCTCATCCGGGACTCCGAACTCCTTCGGTACATCAAAACTCATAAACTCATAATATAACTGTCATCGAAACCTTAAGCGTGTGGACCCTACGGGTTCAAGAACAATGTAGACATGACCGAGACACGTCTCCGGTCAATAACCAATAGCGGAACCTGGATGCTCATATTGGCTCCTACATATTCTACGAAGATCTTTATCGGTCAGACCGCATAACAACATACGTTGTTCCCTTTGTCATCGGTATGTTACTTGCCCGAGATTCGATCGTCGGTATCTCAATACCTAGTTCAATCTCGTTACCGGCAAGTCTCTTTACTCGTTCCGTAATACATCATCTCACAACTCACTCATTAGTTGTAATGCTTGCTAGCCTTAAGTGATGTGCATTACCGAGAGGGCCCAGAGATACCTCTTCGACAATCGGAGTGACAAATCCTAATCTCGAAATACGCCAACCCAACATGTATCTTTGGAGACACCTGTAGAGCTCCTTTATAATCACCCAGTTATGTTGTGACGTTTGGTAGCACACAAAGTGTTCCTCCGGCAAATGGGAGTTGCATAATCTCATAGTCATGGGAACATGTGTAAGTCATGAAGAAAGCAATAGCAACATACTAAACGATCGGGTGCTAAGCTAACGGAATGGGTCATGTCAATCAGATCATTCACCTAATGATGTGATCCCGTTAATCAAATAACAACTCTTTGTCCATGGTTAGGAAACATAACCATCTTTGAGTAACGAGCTAGTCAAGTAGAGGCATACTAGTGACACTCTGTTTGTCTATGTATTCACACATGTATTATGTTTCCGGTTAATACAATTCTAGCATGAATAATAAACATTTATCATGAAATAAGGAAATAAATAATAACTTTATTATTGCCTCTAGGGCATATTTCCTTCAGTCTCCCACTTGCACTAGATTCAATAATCTAGATCATATCACCATGTGATTAACATCGATAGTTCACATCATCATGTGATTAACACCCATAGTTCACATCGCCATGTGACCAACACCCAAAGGGTTTACTAGATTCAGTAATCTAGTTCACATCGCTTATGTGATTAACACCCAAAGAGTACTAAGGTGTGATCATGTTTTGCTTGTGAGAGAAGTTTAGTCAACGGGTCTGCCATATTCAGATCCGTATGTATTTTGCAAATTTCTATGTCAACGATGCTCTGCATGGAGCTACTCTTAGCTAATTACTCCCACTTTCAATACGTATCCAGATTGAGACTTGGAGTCATCTAGATCAGTGTCAAAATTTGCATCGACGTAACCTTTTACGACGAACCCTTTTTGTCACGTCCATAATTGAGAAACATATCCTTATTCCACTAAGGATAATTTTGACAGTTGTCCAGTGATCTACTCCTAGATCACTATTGTACTCCCTTGCCAAAATCAGCGTAGGGTATACAATAGATTTGGTACACAACATGGCATACTTTATAGAACCTATGGCCAAGGCATAGGGAATGACTTTCATTCTCTTTCTATCTTCTGTCGTGGTCGTGTTTTGAGTCTTACTCAATTTCACACCTTGTAACACAGGCAAGAACTCTTTCTTTGACTGTTCCATTTTGAACTACTTCAAAATCTTGTCAAGGTATGTACTCATTGAAAAAACTTATCAAGCGTTTTGATCCATCTCTATAGATCTTGATGCTCAATATGTAAGTAGCTTCACCGAGGTCTTTCTTTGAAAAACTCCTTTCAAATACTCCTTTATGCTTCGCAGAATAATTCTACATTATTTCCGATCAACAATATGTCATTCACATATACTTATCAGAAATATTGTAGTGCTCCCACTCACTTTCTTGTAAATACAGACTTCACCACAAGTCTGTATAAAACTATATGCTTTGATCAACTTATCAAAGCGTGTATTCCAACTCCGAGATGCTTGCACCAGTCCATAGATGAATCGCTGGAGCTTGCATATTTTGTTAGCACCTTTAGGATTGACAAAACCTTCTGGTTGCATCATATACAACTCTTCTTTAATAAATCCATTAAGGAATGCAGTTTTGTTTATCCATTTGCCAGATTTCATAAAATGCGGCAATTGCTAACATGATTCGGACAGACTTAAGCATAGATACGAGTGAGAAACTCTCATCGTAGTCAACACCTTTAAACTTGTCAAAAAAAATTTGCGACAATTCTAGCTTTGTAGATAGTAACACTACTATCAGCGTTCGTCTTCCTCTTGAAGATCCATTTATTTTCTATGGCTTGCCGATCATCGGGCAAGTCAACCAAAGTCTACACTTTGTTCTCATACATGGATCCCATCTCAGATTTCATGGCCTCAAGCCATTTATCGGAATCTGGGCTCATCATCGCTTCCTCATAGTTCGTAGGTTCGTCATGGTCAAGTAACATGACCTCCAGAATAGGATTACCGTACCACTCTGGTGCGGATCTCACTCTGATTTACCTACCAGATTTGGTAGTAACTTGATCTGAAGTTACATGATCATCATCATTGGCTTCCTCACTAATTGGTGTAGTAGTCACAGGAACAGATTTCTGTGATGAACTATTTTCCAATAAGGGAGAAGGTACAATTACCTTATCAAGTTTTCTACTTTCCTCCCACTAACTTCTTTCGAGAGAAACTCCTTCTCTAGAAAGGATCCATTCTTAACAACGAATGTCTTGCCTTCGGATCTGTGATAGAAGGTGTACCCAACTGTCTCCTTTGGGTATCCTATGAAGACATATTTCTCCGATTTGAGTTTGAGCTTATCGAGATGAAACTTTTTCACATAAGCATCGCAACTCCAAACTTTAAGAAACGACAGCTTAGGTTTCTTGCCAAACCATAGTTCACACAGTGTCGTCTCAACGGATTTAGATGGTGCCCTATTTAACGTGAATGCAGCTGTCTCTAATGCATAACCCCAAAACGATAGTGGTAGATCGGTAAGAGACATCATAGATCGCACTATATCTAATAAAGTACGGTTATGACGTTCGGACACACCATTACACTAGGGTGTTCCAGGTGGCGTGAGTAGTGACACTATTTCACATTGTTTTAATTGAAGGCCAAACTCGTAACTCAAATATTTTACCTCTACGATCATATCGTAGAAACTTTTATTTTCTTGTCATGATGATTTTCCACTTCACTCTGAAATTCTTTGAACTGTTCAAATGTTTCAGACTTATGTTTCATCAAGTAGATATCCCCATATCTGCTCAAATCATTTGTGAAGGTCAGAAAATAACGATACCTGCTGCAAGCCTTAATATTCATCGGACCACATACATCAGTATGTATGATTTCCAACAAATCTGTTGCTTGCTTCATTGTTCTGGAGAACGGCGTTTTAGTCATCTTGCCCATAAGGCATGGTTCGCAAGCATCAAGTGATTCATAATCAAGTGATTCCAAAAGCCCATCAGCATGGAGTTTGTTCATGCGCTTTACACCAATATGACTTAAACGGCGGTGCCACAAATAAGTTGCACTATCATTATTAAATTTGCATCTTTTGGTTTCAATATTATGAATGTGTGTATCACTATGATTGAGATCCAACGAACTTTTTTCATTAGGTGTATGATCATCGAAGGTTTTATTCATGTAAACAGAACAACAATTATTCTTTGATTTTAATGAATAACCGTATTGCAATAAACATGATCAAATCATATTCATGCTCAACGCAAAAACCAAATAACACTTATTTAGGTTCAACACTAATCCCGAAAGTATAGGGGAGTGTGCGATGATGATCATATCAATCTTGGAACTACTTCCAACACACATCGTCACTTCACCCTTAACTAGTCTCTGTTTATTCTGCAACTCCTGTTTCGAGTTACTACTCTTAGCAACTAATCCAGTATCAAATACTGAGGGGTTTCTATAAACACTAGTAAAGTACACATCAATAACATGTATATCAAATATACTTTTGTTCACTTTGCCATCCTTCTTATCTGCCAAATACTTAGGGCAGTTCTGCTTCCAGTGACCAGTTCCTTTGCAGTAGAAGCACTTAGTCTCAGGCTTAGGACCAGACTTGGGCTTCTTCACTTGAGCAGCAACTTGCTTGTTATTCTTCTTGAAGTTCCCCTTCTTCCCTTTGCTTTTTTCTTGAAACTAGTGGTCTTGTTAACCATCAACACTTGATGTTTTTCTTGATTTATACCTTCGTTGATTTCAGCATCACGAAGAGCTTGGGAATTGTTTCCGTTATCCCTTGCATATTATAGTTCATCACGAAGTTCTACTAACTTGGTGATGGTGACTAGAGAATTCTGTCAATCACTATTTTATCTGGAAGATTAACTCCCACTTGATTCAAGTGATTGTAGTACCCAGACAATCTGAGCACATGCTCACTGCTTGAGCTATTCTCCTCCATCTTTTAGCTATAGATCTTGTTGGAGACTTCATATTTCTCAACTCGGGTATTTGCTTGAAATATTAACTTCAACTCCTGGAACATCTCATATGGTCCATGACGTTCAAAACGTCTTTGAAGTCCCGATTCTAAGCCGTTAAGCATGGTGCACTAAACTATCAAGTAGTCATCATATTGAGCTAGCCAAACGTTCATAACGTCTGCATCTGCTCCTGCAATAGGTCTGCCACCTAGCGGTGCATCAAGGACATAATTCTTCTGTGCTGCAATGAGGATAAACCTCAGATCACGGATCCAATCCGCATCATTGCTACTAACATCTTTCAATACAATTTTCTCTAGGAACATATCAAAATAAACACAGGGAAGCAACAACGCGAGCTATTGATCTACAACATGATTTACAAAATACTACCAGGACTAAGTTCATGATAAATTTAAGTTCAATTAATCATATTACTTTAAGAACTCCCACTTAGATAGACATCCCTCTAATCCTCTAAGTGATCACATGATCCAAATCAACTAAACCATGTCCGATCATCACGTGAGATGGAGTAGTTTCATTGGTGAACATCACTATGTTGATCATATCTACTATATGATTCACGCTCGACCTTTCGGTCTCCGTGTTCTGAGGCCATGTCTGTATATGCTTGGCTCATCAAGTATAACCTGAGTATTCCGCGTGTGCAACTGTTTTGCACCCGTTGTATTTGAACGTAGAGCCTATCACACCCGATCATCACGTGGTGTCTTAGCACGAAGAACTTTTGCAATGGTGCATACTCAGGGAGAACACTTGTTGATAATTAGTGAGAGATCATCTTAAAATGCTACCGTCAAACTAAGCAAAATAAGATGTATAAAAGATAAACATCACATGCAATCATAATATGTGACATGATATGGCCATCATCATCTTGTGCCTTTGATCTCCATCTCCAAAGCATTGTCATGATCTCCATCGTCACCGGCATGACACCATGATCTCCATCATCTTGATCTATATCAATGTGTCATCACATGGTCGTCTCGCCAACAATTGCTCTTGCAACTATTGCTATCGCATACCGATAAAGTAAAGCAATTATTGGGCACTTGCATCTTATGCAATAGAGAGACAACCATAAGGATTTTGCCAGTTGCCGATAACTTCAACAAAACATGATAATCTCATACAACAACTTATATCTCATCACGTCTTGACCATATCACATCACAACATGCCCTGCAAAAACAAGTTAGACGTCCTCTACTTTGTTGTTGCAAGTTTTACGTGGCTACTACTGGGCTTAGCAAGAACCGTTCTTACCTACGCATCAAAACCACAATGATAGTTTGTCAAGTTGGTGTTGTTTTAACCTTCGCAAGGACCGGGCGTAGCCACACTCGGTTCAACTAAAGTTGGAGAAACTGACACCCGCCAGCCACCTGTGTGCAAAGCACGGCGGTAGAACCAGTCTCGCGTAAGCGTAGGCGTAATGTCGGTCCGGCCCGCTTCATCCAACAATACCGCCGAACCAAAGTATGACATACTGGTAAGCAGTATGACTTATATCGCCCACAACTCACTTGTGTTCTACTCGTGTATATAACATCAACACATAAAACATAGGCTCGGATGCCACTGTTGGGGAACGTAGTAATTTCAAAAAAATTCCTACGCACACGCAAGATCATGGTGATTCATAGCAATGACAGGGGAGAGTGTTGTCTACGTACCCTCGTAGACCGATAGCAGAAGCGTTATGACAACGCGGTTGATGTAGTCGTACATCTTCACGGCCCGACCGATCAAGCACCGAAACTACGACACCTCCGAGTTCTAGCACACGTTCAGCTCGATGACGATCCCCGGACTCCGATGCAGCAAAGTGTCGGGGAAGAGTTCCGTCAGCACGACGGCGTGGTGACGATCTTGATGTCCTAATGTCGCAGGGCTTCGCCTAAGCACTGCTACAATATTATCGAGGACTATGGTGGAAGGGGGCACCGGACACGGCTAAGAATATGATCACGTGGATCAACTTGTGTGTCTATGGGGTGCCCCTGCCCCCGTATATAAAGGAGCAAGGGGGAGGCCGGCCGGCCCGATTGGGGCGCCAAGGAGTAGTAGGATTCCTACTCCTAGTTGGAGTAGGTTTCCACCTTTCCTAGTCCAACTAGGAGAAGGGGGGAAAGGGGGGAAGAGGGGAAGGAAGGGAGAGAGGGGCCGCCCCCCAAACCCCTTGTCCAATTCGGACTGGGCATGGGAGGGGCGCGCGCCACCTCCTGGTCCTTCCCACTAAGGCCCATTAAGGCCTATTGCTTCTTCCTCGTATTCCCGTAACTCCCCGGTACCTCCGAAAATACCCGAACCACTCGGAACCTTTCCGATGTCTGAATATAGTCGTCCAATATATCGATCTTTACGTCTCGACCATTTCGAGACTCCTCGTCCTGTCCCCGATCTCATCCGGGACTCCGAACTCCTTCGGTACATCAAAACTCATAAACTCATAATATAACTGTCATCAAAACCTTAAGCGTGCGGACCCTACGGGTTCGAGAACAATGTAGACATGACCGAGACACGTCTCTGGTGAATAACCAATAGCGGAACCTGGATGCTCATATTGGCTCCTACATATTCTACGAAGATCTTTATCGGTCAGACCGCATAACAACATACGTTGTTCCCTTTGTCATCGGTATGTTACTTGCCCGAGATTCGATCGTCGGTATCTCAATACCTAGTTCAATCTCGTTACCGGCAAGTCTCTTTACTCGTTCCGTAATACATCATCTCGCAACTAACTCATTAGTTGTAATGCTTGCAAGGCTTAAGTGATGTGCATTATCGAGAGGGCCCAGAGATACCTCTCCGACAATCGGAGTGACAAATCCTAATCTCGAAATACGCCAACCCAACATGTACCTTTGGAGACACCTATAGAGCTCCTTTATAATCACCCAGTTACGTTGTGACGTTTGGTAGCACACAAAGTGTTCCTCCGGCAAACGGGAGTTGCATAATCTCATAGTCATAGGAACATGTGTAAGTCATGAAGAAAGTAATAGCAACATACTAAACGATCGGGTGCTAAGCTAATGGAATGGGTCATGTCAATCAGATCATTCACCTAATGATGTGATCCCGTTAATCAAATAACAACTCTTTGTCCATGGTTAGGAAACATAACCATCTTTGATTAATGAGCTAGTCAAGTAGAGGCATACTAGTGAGACTCTGTTTGTCTATGTATTCACACATGTATTATGTTTCCGGTTAATACAATTCTAGCATGAATAATAAACATTTATCATAAAATAAGGAAATAAATAATAACTTTATTATTGCCTCTAGGGCATATTTCCTTCACCGGATCCAAGGGTATCTTCTTTGTCTCTTTGGCCGGCTTGAACGAACCTTCGGCTTCCGACTCCTTCGGGTCGGGCGATATCTCCGGCTGCTTGCCTGCCATCGCCACAACTTGTTCAAGGAGTCGCTTCTCGGCCGCGATCACCATGGACTCGGCCAGCCGACTACTCTCGGTCGCGCAAGCGGACGACTTCCGGTAGTCGCCGGCCATAGTCAGAATTCCCCCTGGAACTGGGCATCTTCATCTTGAGGTAGGTGTAGTGGGGGACCGCCATGAACTTGGCCAAGGCGGGTCGGCCGAGTAGCGCATGGTATGGGCTCTCAAGGTCCACCACCTCAAACCAAACAGACTCTCTTCGGAAGTGATCTTTGTCCCCAAAGAGGACGTCCATCAGGATCTTGCCGATTGGCAAGCAGGAAAGCCCGGGTACAATGCCGTGGAACACAGTCCGGCTGTTCTGAAGTTGTCTTTGCTTGATTCCTAACTTCTCCATGGTCTTGTATAGGATATTGATGTTGCTGCCTCCGTCTATCAGAACTCGCGAGAATCGCGCGGCCCATTTGTCCGTGGCGAAGGTGGCGTCCAGGACCAAGGAGTAGGAGCCCGGACTCGGCATCACTTCTGGGTGGTCGGCCCTGCTCCAACTGATGGGCTTCTCAGACCAGTGCATGAACTCTGGCGTCTCTGAGGCTACTGCATTCACCTCTTGTCGCTGCAGCCGCCTGCTACGTCGATCATCAGCCATACTGGTGAACACCACATAGGCTCCGTGCTCTTCAGGGTATTCGTCTTGTACTGCGTCAACTGGCCTGACCGCCGGCTGCTGGGGCGGAGGCGGAGGCGGCTGCCCAGCAGGCGGGGGTGGCAGGAGGCCGTCTCCCTTGGCGATCCTGGTGAGCCAGTGGCACTTCCGGGTGGTGTGATTCGATGGCTTCACGCCGCTGTGGAACTTGCAAGGTCCATCCAAGGTCTGCTCGTAGGAGAAGGCCGGCAACCAGTTTGGCTTGCCGCCTTTCTTTCGCTTGGGCAGAGGCTGCTCTTCTGGCTGCTGGGCTTTAACGGTCGCGACCTGCCGGCTGCCAGAAGCCGGCTGCGGGGCCTTGCGCTTGTTGTCGCCCTGCTGCTGTCGTCGGCCGGCATCTGCCGCCGGAGTTCTTGGAGCTTGAGGAGCCACTTTGCCCGTTGTGCTGATTTGAATTTCCTCCTTCATGGAGGAGTCGGCCGTGGCGTATTTGTCTGCTATGATCAGCAGCTTGTCAAGGGTTTCTGGCTCGTCGCAGAGGAGCTTGTGCTTGAGGAGGGTGCCTTCTCGGCACCCGGCTGTGAAGTACTCGATAGCCTGCACCTCGTGCACGCCCTCGCAGGAGTTCCGGAGCTCGGCCCAATGCGTGAGGTAGTCGCGAGTTGACTCGTCAGGACCTTGCACGCACAAGGAGAGCTGGCGAGGCTTGGGACGACGCTTGTACGTGCTGGTGAAGTTGCGGACGAACACTTCGGTGAAGTTGACCCAGCTGTTGACGCTGCGGGGCTTCAGGCTGTTCAGCCATGTCCGGGCCGTGCCCTGGAGCATGAGCGGAACGTACTTCACGGTGACACCCTTGTTGCCATTTGCTATGCTGACAGCCGTGGAGTAGTCGACTAGCCAGTCTTCCGGCTTCACGGAGCCGGTATACTTGGGCGTGTCTCTTGGGAGCGTGAACCCTATGGGAAAGGGCTCGTCCCGAATGTGGGGCCCGAAACAGGGCGGACCCAGCTCGTCTTCTTCTTCCAGTGCCAGGGACCGGTGAAGTCGGTCGATTCGGTGGCGGGCGTCATTCTCTCCGACTCCCTCTCGGCGGCCAAGGCGGTCACCGAGAGTCGGATGGTCAACAGGAGGCGGGGAGACTCGCCTCTCCTTGCGGGGAGGGGGAGGCGGACAGTCGTCCCGTCGTTCCACTGCTCTTGGGCGGCCGTCTTGGTCACGCTCTATGGTAATCCGAGTCTGACTGTGGCTGACAGCCGGCTCCTTGTCCTTTCTTCCTTGGGCACCGCCAGTCGGCGTCCGAGACATCGCGCCTTGATCTCGGCGTGGGTCGTCGCTTGGCCGCTGCGGAGCCTCCGTGCGGCAGCCGGCCATGTTCTGCGCGGCGGCCGCGTCGAGGAGCCGCTGGACTCGCTCCATCATGAGGCGGCGCTCTTCGCCCTCGAAATTGTCCAGCTCGTCCGCCGCTGCCTGGGCGGCTCGGAAGTTCTCTGCTAGGGTGGCGTACACGGGGCGGCCAGCCCCAAACAGGCTGGCGATGGCTAAGCCGCGCTGCTGGACCGCGCCAAGGCGGTTGGGCCCTGCCGGGGCCGGCGAGCCGCCAACAGCACGATCCATCTCCCGCTGGTAAGCTTCTGACAAGCGTCTCATGGTGGCCAGCTTCTTCGCGCCTTCAACAAGCTGAAGGCGGCGCGCTTCGAGCGTCTCTGCGTCAGCATCTTCCGGAATGGGCGTAGTTAGGTCTTGCAGCACCGTGCCGAGCGAGTCGGGCGCTCCTCCGCCAGGGAACTCGTCATGACTGATGACTAGCACCTCGGTGACGGTGCTTCCATCGCTCTCCGCGTGGGGGAGAGGCTCGTCGTAGACCACCACGTTGGTGGGAAATGCGTCAATCGACGCGGTGTCAGAGTCGACCAGCATCAGGTCGGTGGAGCCTACAGACTCCAAGTCTACGGCAGGCTCGCCGGAAATGTGGAGTTGATCGAGGAGGCCCGCGAGGAGGTTCTTGGGGCCACCCACACCTGCGTCAGACGCAGGTTCGTCGAAGAGGCGGACCTCGCCGACAAGTTCGGCCAAGGAGCTGGCTGCGCAGGCGATCTCGACGCCGCGCAGCGCGTCGATGCAAACTTCATCTGGCGTGCCTGGCTGGCTACGCTCGCCAGGGAGAAAAAGGGTTCCCGTCCAGAACAGGTCTCCGGACGGCGGTGCACCATGCCCCACGGTGGGCGCCAAATGTCGGGGGTTTGGTGCGACATATGCGAACGGATGGCTTATCATGGTGGGGGCGAGTAGAACGTCGCCGGTGCCTGGAAACGGGATGAGGCGAAGACATGCACGCCGGCGAATCTTACCCAGCTTCAGGGCTCTCCGTGGAGATAACACCCCTACTGCTGCTCTGCTGGGTCTCCGCATAATCACTATGGCCAAGTGTTTACAAGGTTGCTCCTTGAGCTGTTTCGGGTGGCAGGAGAGGGCAAGGCTAGCTCTCTCCTTCTATTTGGTGTGGTCTAGAACTACTGGGATCCAACCCTTTGCATGGGTGCCTTGGGGGGTTTATATAGGCCTACCCCCTAGGGGTACAATGGTAATGTGACTGGGAACGGGTCCAGCCGTCAGTGTCTCCGACCTCCGACTTCTCCGCCGACTGCTGGGGCCCACCAGTCCGACTGGTCTGGTACGGAGCCGACAGGCCGTGTCTGCCGCGGGCGGGTCTTGCCGGCTGCCGATTACTGTAGCCGTGCTCCTGATGATGCAAGCTTGGTCATGGGGTCGTGGCAACAGCCCCGCCGCCTGGCGGGCGATCACTGTGGCCACTCCCCATCTCTTCTTGATTAATGGCGCGCGGGCCCCGGGGGAGGGCTCGGCCGACTCCCCTGGGCCAACTCCCGATGGGTTCGACTGGCGGTTCTCCCGCTGTCTTCCGAGGTCTTGCTGACTGGTGGGCCCCACTGCCTCCAGGCCGTACAGACAAGCCGTTGTGGGCGCAGGACTTGGTACAGTGGTGCTGATGTCAGGGCCGGCCGGGCAACAGTGCCACGCCATAGGGAGATCTTCCCCAGTACGGCGTGCTGTAGCCATGCCTACCCTTGGTAAGGGGCGGGGAGTGGGCTTCACTGTAGCCACGCCCCTGCCCCGTCCCCTTCGATGAGGTCACGGTTTGTTGGAGTCGCCGGTCGACTCCCCAAAGCCGGCTTCTCTGGAAGTCGCCCCTGGGACTCGGCCATGAGCGGGCAGTCGGCGACCTCGCCATAGACTCCCCAGGAGGCGGCTCTTCGCCCTAGGTTCTTGAGGGGCGCAGCCTGCCCTGATGTCTTGAAAGGTTATGGGGCTCGGGTTGGCCTACCCGTGGCCCATTACTCCGACACCTATTGCTTCACTTCGGTCTTACCGAGTTGATGTGATCGTCGCCACCGAGATGAGGTTTGCCCTAAGCCCTAGCAAGTCGGTCCCACCAAGTTGTTCCAGTCAGTCCCACCGAGATCCCTAACATTCACATTTTGAACTAAATCGGTCTCACCGAGTTCATCTATTCGGTCTCACCGAGTTGGGTCAAATGTGTGTAACGGTTGGATTTTGTGTGGAGGTTATATATACCCCTGATACGTCTTCAACGTATCTATAATTTTGTATTGCTCCATGCTGTTATATTATCAATCTTGGATGTTCTATAATCATTTTATAGTCATTTTATATCCTTTTTTGGTACTAACATATTGACATAGTGCCAAGTGCTAGTAGCTGTTTTTCCATGTTTTTTACATCGCAGAAAATCAATATCAGACGGAGTCCAAATGCGTCGAAACTTTACGGAGAATTTTTATGGGCCAGAAGGAACACAACGGGCCCTGACTGCGCTTGGGGGGTGCCCCGAGGGGGGCACAACCCACCAGGGCGCGCCAGGAGGCCCAGGTGGGTTGTGCCCACCTCGGGTGCCCCCCGGACCTCCTCTTTGCTTTATAAATACCCCAATATTACAGAAACTGTTGGGGGAGCAACGGAATATTCATCCAGCCACCGCGGAGTCCAGAACCACCAAGTCCAATCTAGACACCATCATGTATGGGGTTCACCACCTCCATTGGTGCCTCTCTGATGATGCGTGAGTAGTTCTTTGTAGACCTTCGGGTCTATAGTTAGTAGCTAGATGGCTTCCTCTATCTTGCTGAATTCTCAATACAATGGTATCTTGGAGATCCATATGATGTAACTCTTTTTGCGCGTGTTTGCTGGGATCTGATGAACTTTGAGTTTATGATCAGTTATATATTTTTATATGATGAAAGTTATTTGAGTTTATTTGATATTTTATATGCATGATTGCTTATAGCCTCATATTTCTTCTCCGATATTTGGGTTTTGTTTGGCCAACTTGATCTATTTATCTTGCAATGGGAAGAGGTGCTTTGTAGTGGGTTCAATCTTACAGTGCTTGATCCCAGTGATAGAAAAGGAAATGACACGTATGTATCATTGCTACTAAGGATAAAACGATGGGGTCTATCTCTACATAGAAAGATCTTGTCTACATCATGTCATCATTCTTATTGCGTTACTCCGTTTCTCCATGAACTTAACAGAGTAGATGCATGCTGGATAGCGGTCGATGTGTGGCGTAATAGTAGTAGATGCAGGCAGGAGCCTGTCTACTAATCTTGGACGTGATGCCTATATAATGATCATTGCGTGGATATCGTCATGAGTATTTGAAGTTCTATCAATTGCCCAACAGTAATTCGTTTACCCACCGTTTGCATTTTTTTTCTTGAGAGAAGCCACTAGTGAAACCTACGGCCCCCGGGTCTTTCTTCTCATATATTTGCCTTTGCAATCTACTTTTCTCTTGCATTTATTTTCAGATCTATTAAACCAAAAATACAAAAATACCTTTATACATTTTCTTTAGCATTTGATCTATCAATTTACTACAAATTTATCTCACGTCCATTTGCCACTTGAGGCACTGTACCCTGAAAGGGATTGACAACCCCTTTAACATGTCGGGTTGCGAGGATTTATTATCTATGTGCAGGGGCTATTTACTTGTGTTGCTTGGTTCTCGTATTGGTTCGATAACCTTGGTTTCATATCTGAGGGAAATACCTACCGCCACTGTGCTGCATCATACCTTCCTCTTTGGGGAAATACCGATGTAGCTTCAAGAGACATCAAAAGGAATTTCTGGCGCCGTTGCCGGGGAGGATCTTCAACATATACCAGGTTCCTAATCACAAATCTCATCTCCTTGCAATTTATATTATTTGCCATTTGTCTCTCGTTTTCCTCTGCCCCACTTCACAAAAATTTGTCGTTTATTCGCCTCTCTTTTTCCTTCACCGTTTTCTTGCCGGATCTGTTTTTGTGTGCACTCTGGTTTGCGTAGTCATGATGCCTCAAAGAAAATATTATGATGTTCCTTACCCAAATATTTTGCTTGAAATTGAGAAAAATACTAAGGAATATATGACTACACAATTTGAGCATAATGAGTATTTTACTGAAGAACTTTAGGAGCACTCTGTTGTGCTTAATGCTATTACTAAACAACTTGATGATATCAGTAGAGAAGTTTGCAATCTCCAATATAAGTATGCGTTTGCCGAAAGTTTAATAGGAAAAATATCCGATGCACAAGCTACCTTAGTAAATCAAATGGCCATAAACCAATCTCGTTAGAAGGCAAAAGTGATGAAGATCTTAAAATGATTTGTGTTTCTTCTATTGATTCCTTGTTTAGTAAAGTTAAAATTGATGAAAAAGGGACTGGAGAAGATTCAACTTTAGGTAGAAGGCGTCCCAATATTTCGGAGGGTGAAAATCTTGTTGAGAAAATTGATGAAAGTGGGTTTGGAGAGGTCAAAACTTTAACTAGTGAAGTGCCCACTCTTTTGGATTACAAGGACTTTCATTATGATAGTTGATCTTTGATTGATTGTATTTCTTTGTTGCAATCCACAATAAATTCACCACATGCTTATGAACAAAATAAAGCTTTTACTAAACATATTGTTGATGCCATGATGAAAGCTCTTGAAAAAGAATTGGAATTAGAAGTTTCAATTCACAGAAAATTGCATGATGAATGGGAACCTACTATCAAAGTCAAGATTAAAAATTATGAGTGTTTTTCTTTGTGTGACTTGGGTGCTAGTGTTTCTACAATTCTGAAATCTTTATGTGATGTGCTTGGTCTTACTAATCTTGAAGAATATTCTTTGAATTTGCACTTGGCGGATTCTACTATTAAAAGCCTATGGGGAATAATTAATGATGTTCTTATTCTTGCAAATAGGAATTATGTGCCCATAGATTTTATTGTTCTTGGTATTGATTGCAATCCATCTTGTCCAATTATTCTTGGTAGACCGTTTTTACGCACTATCGGTGCAGTGATTGATATGAAAGAAGGCAATATTAAGTTCCAATTTCCTTTGAGGAACGGTATGAAACACTTTCCTAGAACTAGAATTAAGCCACCTTATGAATCAATCATGAGGGCATCTTATGTATCTCGAACTAAAGATGACAATACTTAGATCCTTGTTTTATGCCTAGCTAAGGGCGTAAAACTATAGCGCTTGTTCGGAGGTAACCCAATGAATAAGTTTTACTTTTCTTTTTGTTTTCTATTCCTGAGTGTTAGCACAGTTATGCTACTATTATGATTGTGTTTTTTGTGTTTTAATTAGTGTTTGTGCCAAGTAAAGCTTTAGGATCTTCTTGGGTGATAGTTGTTTGATCTTCCTGAAAAACAGAAACTTTTACGCTCACGAAATTAATTTTCATTTTTTAACAAGAGAGATAAAATACCCATTTCACTTGAAGTAGATCAATATACAAATTTCTCAGGTCGTCCTAATTTTTCAGAATTTTTGGAGTTACAGAAGTATTCGAAACAGTCAGATTGCTACAGACTATTCTGTTTTGACAGATTCTGTTTTCTTTGTGTTGTGTGCTTATTTTGATGGCTCTATGGCTTTCTTTGATGATTTTTTGCCATAGAAAAGTTGGAATACAGTAGATATAATACAAAAACAAAATATGAATTGGTTTGATACAATACTTATAATAGTGGTTTGCTTTCTTATACTAACGGATCTCACGAAGGTTTTGTTGAGTTTTGTGTGATTGAAATTTTCAAGTTGGGTTATCTTACGATGGATGAATGAAGGGTGGAAGAGGCTAAGCTTGGGGATGCCCTGACATCCCAACATATTATCCAAAAATGAGCAACCAACTAAGCTTGGGGATGCCCCCGAGTGGCATCCCCGCTTTCTTCCAACGACCATCGGTATTTTACTCGAAACTATACTTTTATTCGTCACATGATATGTGTTTTGCTTGGAGCGTCTTGTATGATATGAGTCTTTGCTTGTTTTATTTTGTGTTTTAAGTCATCAATCCTTGCTGGACACACCTATTTGAGAGAGCCAAAATTATGTCATGACTTGTTAGAATTGATCTCTATGCTTCACTTAAATTTTTATAATCAATGGACTTGCTCTAGTGCTTCACTTATATCTTATTGAGCATGGTGAGCTTTAGTATTTTTGAAGAAATGATCTCTTGCTTCACTTAGATTTATTTGAGAGTTAGTAAAATTTTCAAGAAATTCTCTCTTGCTTCACTTAAATTAATTTGAGAGAAAGAAAAATTTATTATGCTCACGATCTTCACTTATATTTGTTGGAGTTTGTCAAAAGCAACACATGAAAATTACTCCCAAAGTGGTAGATATCCAAGAAGGATATAATAAAAACTTTCATGAAGATCATTGGACAAAATAAACTTGATTCTTAGTAATAGTTTTGAGATATGATGATGTAATATGTGAGTTATGTTGGTGAGTAATTATGCTTTAGTAAGAATATTGGTGTTAAGATTTGTGATTCTCTATGCAAGTACAAAAGTCAACAGTCATGCAATGAAATTACATCCTACTTGTGGTGCATTATTCGGTGTTATTTATGCTTAATGCTTTCTTATGAGATTATCTGTTTCTTGGTTGGTCGCTTCTCAATCTTTTGCTAGCCTTCACTTTGCACTAAGTATGATCTCTACTTGTGCATCCAAAATCCTTAAACCAGTTTTTCCACATGAGTCCACTATATCTACCTATATGCGGTATTATTTTGCCGTTCTAAGCAAATTTGTATGTGCAATCTCTAATTTTCAAAACAAACTTCACTTTTGTGTGTTCGTTTCGCTCACGGAGCGATGAGGGGTGGCTAATATTTTCCATGTTGGATGTGTTATTCTCAAGATTAGTGTTTATACACTTGTCATTACACGAGAGTAAGGCAAAGGTATTAGGGATGCCCAGTCCCAAAATGCAGAAAAAAAAAGAATTTACTTTATGTTGTCAAATAATAAATTCCTTCGAAAGTGTTAGTATGGAGGGCACCCATGGATACAGTTAGCAATGGAAAGTGAAACTATGGTGGAAAAAGGAATGAACTTTATTTTCTGTTTGGGAACCGCCTATGGCATATCTAGCATGGAAAGTGTTGGGAACTCTAAGTCATTTTCGTTGGTGGGATGGATACACCTCCCAAAATGTTTTTATCTCTAAGTTTTTCACTTTGAGCTCTGGCACCTCTACAAATCCCTACTTCCCTCTGCAAAGGGCCCTTCTTTTACTTTATGCAATTTTTATTTTGAAATTGAGTCTCCATCTTCTCTTACAAAAGCACCAACTAGGAGGCAATATGATCATACTTAAGTATTGGGTGTATCTAATATTCGAGTGTGTTATTCCTCAAAAAAAAATATTCGAGTGTGTTTCATGAATGGATCAATGTTTGAGCATGATGGGCTAGGGATAACTTATTTTAGCGTTGGTATTTTGAAATACATGGTTGCTTATTGATATGCTTCAGTATCTAAATTATGATGTCAAAACTAGACTATAGCTTTGAACAACTAAAAGTCCAAATGTCCATGATATAAAGAAAAGAATATGATATGACATGATAGGCAACATTCCACATCAAAAATTATGTTTTTATCACTTACCTACTCGAGGACGAGTAGGAGTTAAGCTTGGGGATGCTGATACATCTCCAATGTATCTATAATTTTTTATTGTTCCATGCTGTTATATTATCAATCTTGGATGTTTCATAATCATTTTATAGCCATTTTATATCATTTTTTGGTACTAACCTATTGACATAGTGCCAAGTGCCACTTGCTATTTTTCCATGTTTTTTACATCGCAGAAAATCAATATCAGAAGAAGTCCAAATGCCCCGAAACTTTACAGAGAATTTTTATGCGCCAGAAGGAACACAACAGGCCCTGGCTACGCCTGGGGGTTGCCCCGAGGAGGGAACAACCCACCAGGGCAACCTAGGAGGTCCAGGCGCGCCCTGGTGGGTTGTGCCCACCTTGGGTGCCCCCCGGACCGCCTCTTTGCTCTATAAATACCCCAATATTCCAGAAACCCTAGGGGAGCGACAAAATATTCATCCAGCCCCTGCAGAGTCTAGAACCACCAGATCCAATCTAGATCACTAGTAGAAAAAGGGTCAAATGTGAAGCACATTAGTGCCAGTTTGAATTTGAGCCGGCACTAATGTGACCATTAGTGCCGGTTCCAACGGCTAGGCGGGCGGACATCATTAGTACCGGTTCGTGGGCAACCTTTAGTACCGGTTCATGCCATGAACCGGTACTAATGAGGTTGTGTCAGGCTGTGGTCAGGCTAGGGCCCCCACGAAGACCTTTAGTACCGGTTCATGGCATGAACCGGTACTAGAGTTTCTTAGTAAGCTGATTTTTAGTCCCACCTCGTGAAGAGAGAGGCAGTATGAGCGGTTTATAAGCCGTGAGTGCAGAGACAATGACAAAGAGGCACTTGCTCACCTGCATGTTGCTTAGCTTCAAGCCTTTCGGAATAGCATAGATTGCACTGAGCTATGTGCAGTGCAGTCTACACTATTCCAAAAGGATTGAAGCAAATTAACCAGCATTGCACCTCTTTTTTATTTTTAATAACTTATTTGAAGTCGGACTTCTTGTGTTCAGTACGCAGCATTCAAAGCGACGTCATCAATTTCCAACATGTTCTGACATCATTTGCTGTTTTTCAGTCATTTACCGAATTGTTTAGAGAGCTAAATGACCATGAAATTGAAAATCACTACAAAATGAACTCTGAAAATGTTGAAATTTGGCATGGTATCATCATTTCACCCGCATAGCATGTGCAAAAGAGTAGAGAGGGTCATGGCAAAAACTGGACACACTTCGTATACAAAGTGGACAATCTCTTTCGGAGTATTAGGGTTTCGGACGAGAACTCATCTGTTACACGGGCACTTCAATGTTTTTTAAACTTATTTGAACTCCGGACTTCTTTTGCGTTCAGTATGCAGCATGCAAAGTGATGTCATCAATTTCCAACACATTCTGACATCATTTGCTGTTTTTCAGTCATTTACCGATTTGTTTAGAGAGCTAAATGACCGTGAAATTGAAAATCACTACAAAATGAAATCTGAAAATGTTGAAACTTGGCATGGTATCATCATTTCACCCGCGTAGCATGTGCAAAAGAGTAGAGAGGGTCACGGCAAAAACTGGATGCACTTCGTGTACAAACTAGACAATGTCTTTCGGAGTATCAGGGTTTCGGACGAGAACTCATCTGTTACACGGGCACTTCAATGTTGTTTATACTTATTTGAAATCCCGACTTCTTTTGCGTTCAGTACGCATCATTCAAAGCAGCATCATCAATTTCCAACACGTTCTGACATCATTTGTTGTTTTTTAGTCATTTACCGATTTGTTTAGAGATCTAAATGATCGTGAAATTGAAAATTGCTACAAAATAAACTATGAAAATGTTGAAACTTGCCATGGTATCATCATTTCACCCGCATAGCATGTGCAAAAGAGTAGAGAGGGTCACAAAGAAACTAAATACAGAAAAAAATTACTCGGAAATAAATAGAAGAAAATAAATAAAGCAGAAAAGAAAAAAACTATATAAAAAATTACTCAAAATAAATAGAAGAAATAAATAATGCAGAAAAGGGAAAACTTTATAAAAAATTACTCACAAATAAATAGAAGAAAATAAAAATGTGGAAAAGAAAAAACTATAAAAAAATTGTTGGGGCGCTGCCTAGTGGGCTTGCCAGACCTAGGGTGTGCAAATTCAGGCCCAGAAGGTCCGGCAGGCTCATAGGGCAGCGCGCCATAGTTAGGCCCAGAAGCCTGATATATAAAGGATTTTGAAGGAGCAGCCGTGGCTGGGTTTATAAACTAGTGCAACTGCCCTTCGCTCGGCGAGGTGGGACTAAATATTGTGCACCGCGGGTGGCAGCGCAACACCTTTAGTATCGGTTGGTGGCTCCAACCGGTACTAATGAGTGGTCCTTTAGTACCGGTTCGTGGCACGAACCGGTACTAAAGGGGTCCGCTTCCCGCCCCTTGGCCTGACGAAAATTGGCATTTAGTACCGGTTGGTGGCTCCAACCGGTACTAAAGGTCGCTCCTATGTATATGGTACTTACGAAAAATCCAGTTTTCATCCGCGCGCCGCCCATCTTCTATCCAACTGCTTCATCGTCCGATATACTCGCCGCCGCCGTCGCGCCGTCGCCCATCGCGCGCCGCCCTTGTCGCCCGTCGTCGCCGTCCCCGCCGCGCGCCGTACGTCGTCGTCGCCGCCCCCGCCACTCGCCGTCGACCCCCCCCCCCCCCGCCCCCGCTGCTCCCCATTGTTGCCCTATCGCCCCCGCCGCCCGTACGCCGCCGCCCTCGATCGTACACACACACACAAGCACGTACACGCACGCGCGCGCACACACACACATTTTTTTTAACTTATTTTCTGTTTCTGTTTTTTAGATTAATGCATGTCAAATTGTTAATTAGATGATCGAATTAGATGAATTACCTAGATAAGAATGTTAGAATGTTAATGTTAGATGAATTAGATAGAGAAGTTAAATATTAATGTCAATTGTTAGATGAATTAGCTAGATGTTAATTAATTAGGTATATGAGATTATCTGAACTAGTTGAATTAATATAACTAGTTTATTTTTAGTAAATGCTTAGTTGAACTAGCTAGTTGAATTAGTACTAGTTTATTTTTAGTAAGAAAATTTAGGTATATATGAGATTTGATGATCTAATTAAAATATTACTATATATAGCTACTTTATATATTTTAGTAAGAAAATTAATAGAACTAGTTTATTTTTAGTAAATTCTTAGTTGAATTAGTTGAATTAATAGAACTAGTTATTTTTAGTAAGAAAATTTAGGTATATGAGATTTGATGATCTAATCAAAATATTACTATATAGAACTACCTACTTTATTTTAGTAAGAAATTAATAGAACTAGTTTATTTTTAGTAAATGCTTAGTTGAATTAATAGAACTAGTTTATTTGGTTGAATTAATAGAACTAGTAAGTGTTTAATGTTTCACCTATATATGAACATTTTACTATATAGAACTAGCTACCTTGTTTTTAGTTATATGAGATTTGGTTATCTAATTAACATTTTACTATATAGAACTAGCTACCTTATTTTTAGTAAGAAAATTAATAGAACTAGTTTAGTTGAATTAGTTGAATTAGTTGAGCTACTTTATTTAGGTATATTTTTCGTAAGTGCTTAGTTGAATTAGTTGAATTAATTAGTTGAACTAGTTGAATTAACAGAACTAGCTGAATTAGTTGAATTAATAGAACTAATAAGTGTTTAATGTTTCACCTATGAACATAGGAATGTCGTCTGACAACGAACACGATTTCATTATGTGCGAATACTGCGAAGACCAGTGCGGCCTGTGCGGCAGAAATTTTCTAGTTGATGATAGGCGCTTCAACATCAAGCTGGATGAGAACTTCAAAGTGGATACAGTAAGTCAGAACGACAAGTCTTTTTTCATAATTAAGCATGACTTATGCTTCATTTGCTTCAACTTTTAATTTTAATTTTTCACTATTCTACTAGCGTATCCCCTGCCATGCAAGAATTTTTGTCTTGAATAAGATAGGTTTCAGTCCTAACAAAACTATGGAGGTACAAAAAGTTTACTTGAAGACGGAGCATGGTTATACCTTCAACGTCAAATTATACAATGCAGACACATACACCTATTTTGAATGCAAAACTTGGCAAGCACTATGCAAGGCTTATGCATTTCATCCTGATATGGTTATCACCTTTGATATTCGTCCGGAAGATGATATTGAAGGTAATAGAGACATCTGGGTCGATGTGCAGATGCCTCCAGTTCTACCATTATGTGAGTTTCTCAACCATATTTATGTCTTCGATATTGTTTATTCAAAAAGAATTGACAAGTAATTTATATTGACAGCTTATTTCCAATGAAGCAAACATGTCCGATGCTTGGTAGACAAGACCGTCCACTATCCCGGGGCTGAACTAAACTGCGAGGAGACAAGTCATTATGTTTCATGGCTTGAGGATCTTGATGCTGTCAAGACAAAAAAAATTCCTGCACTTAGAAATTTTAGTACTCAAAATGTGCGACCAATAGTGTTCGTACTGAACTACGGTCACATATATTTAGGAAAGATGGTAAGATTTCTACTATTTCTCCTCAGTGCATCTTTTGCATACATTATTTTTTTAAGCTAAACTTCATTGCTAAGTATGTTACTATACGATGTTCTTCAACAGGGACTCCCGATGAATGTTGTGCCTGATTGGATCGAGACTAAAGGTACCATGAATATTGTTAGCTTATGGCCAGGATATCCTACAATGCACTTTAGTGCATACAGGTTCTCTAATAGCGAGGAATGCTTAATAGTAAAAGACTGGAGCAAAATTGTGAACGATCGCAGAGAAGTACTAGGGGGCAGCAATCAGAAGCGCAACCCAAGATTAGGAGACAGGTTCATCTGATGCTCCAATATGATGAATCAGGAAAGCTATACATGTTCTATGCTATTTTACCTGAGAGAGAGCAACAAGAGTTATTAGCTAGTTCATGCTCTTAGTACTTGTCCTCTCATGTATGTGTTCTTTGTCCTGAACTTAATCTCAAAGAGTGATTTGCTTCTGTGGTGTTATGAACGCTTATAATATCATTACCATGTTGAACTCGATGATATCTTTGCTTCTGGTACAAGTGAATGTTTCTTCTTTAAGCTAGTGTTGGTGGTGATTAGATAGCGGTAATGACTATATGATGATTAGTGGTAATGAGACGACTATTATATGATGATTTTTAGCTAGCTATGAAAACTGTTGTTGGTGATGATATATATGATGCAAGAGTTTTTATATTAATATGATGATGATGATAAGTTATTATATCATTTATGAAAGAAACCGCGGATTAGTTTCAACTGGATGGATTCTAGCTAAGTCATCAAGTATATGCCATATCCATATTACCTCGATCACTTAATTAGGTGATCAAGTATATACAATATGGATATGGCATATACTTGATGACTTAGCTAGGATCCACATGCATCCAGTCAAACTAATCTGCGGTACTTTCACCTAATGATTAAAAAACTCATTATAATGTAAAACCATCACTAAATTAAATTGAAAACACAAAATTAAAGTAAAAATCAAAATAAAACCAAAACACACCCAAACATTTAGTACCGGTTGGTGTTACCAACCGGTACTAATGTCCTACGCGCCCCCGAAGCTGGCTCGTGCCACGTGGTTGCCCTTTAGCGCCAGTTCGTGCGTAACCAGTACTAAAGGGGGGACCTTTAGTCCCCACACTTTAGTGCCGGTTACCGAACCGACACTAAAGGGCCTTACGAACCGGTGCTATAGCCCGGTTCTGCACTAGTGGATACCATCTCGGATGGGGTTCACCACCTCCATTGGTGCCTATCCGATGATGCATGAGCAGTTCTTTGTAGACCTTCGGCTCCATAGTTAGTAGCTAGATGGCTTCCTCTCTCTCACTGAATTCTCAATACAATGGTCTCTTGGAGATCCATATGATGTAACTCTTTTTGCGGTGTGTTTGTTGGGATCTAATGAACTTTGAGTTTATGATCAGTTATATCTTTTTATATCCATGGAAGTTATTTGAGTTTCTTTGATCTCTTATATGCATTATTGCTTATAGCCTCGTATTTCTTTTCCGATATTTTGGTTTTCTTTGGCCAACTTGATCTATTTATCTTGCAATGGGAAGAGGTGCTTTGTAGTGGGTTCGATCTTACGGTGCTTTATCCTAGTGACAGAAAGGGAAACGACACGTATGTATCGTTGCTACTAAGGATAAAACAATGGGGTCTATCTCTATATAGATTGATCTTGTCTACATCATGTCATTGTTCTTATTGCATTACTCTGTTTCTCCATGAACTTAATACACTAGATGCATGCTGGATAGCGGTCGATGTGTGGAGTAATAGTAGTAGATGAAGGCAGGAGTCGGTGTACTAATCTTGGATGTGATGCCTATATAATGATCATTGCCTGGATATCGTCATGAGTATTTGAAGTTCTATCAATTCCCCAACAGTAATTTGTTTACCCACCATTTGCTATTTTGCTCAAGAGAAGCCACTAGTGAAACCTACGACCCTGGGGTCTTTCTTCTTATATATTTGCTTTTGCGATCTACTTTTCTCTTGCATTTATTTTCATATCTATTAAACCAAAAATACCTTGCTGCAATTTTTCTTTATTTATTTTATTTAGCATTCGATCTATCAATTTACTACAAAATTATCTCATGTCCGTTTGCCACTGGAGGCGCCATACCCCGAAAGGGATTGACAACCCCTTTAACACGTCGGGTTACGAGGATTTGTTATCTGTGTGCAGGCATTGTTTACGTTGTGTTGCTTGGTTCTCCTACTGGTTCGATAACCTTGGTTTCCTTTCTGAGGGAAATACCTATCGCCGATGTGCTACATCATCCCTTCCTCTTTGGGGAAATACTGATGTAGCTTCGAGCGACATCAACCCCTCCACCCCCTTCTCCATATGTGAGAGAGCCATCAGAACGTGCCTACACTTCCAGCATTTTCTGAGAGATAATCACCTACTCATGTGTTGAGATCAAGATATACCAATCGTACCACAAGAATCTTGATTTCTAGCCTTCCCCAAGTTGCTTTCCAGTCAAATCATCTTTCCAGCATATCCAAATCTGTGTGAGAGAGTTTAGTGTTGGGGAGATTCTCATTTGAAGCATAAGAGCAAGGAGTTCATCAACACACCATCTATTACCTTTTGGAGAGTGGTGTCTCCTAGATTGGTTAGGTGTCGCTTGGGAGCCTCCTTCAAGTTGTGGAGTTGAACGAAGAAGTTTGTAAGGGCAAGGAGATCACCTACTTCATGAAGATCTACCCGAGTGAGGCAAGTCCTTCATGGGCGATTACCATGGTGGGATAGACAAGGTTGCTTCTTCATGGACCCTTCGTGGGTGGAGCCATCCGTGGACTCTCGAAACCGTTACCCTTCGTGGGTTGAAGTCTCCATCAACCTGATTGTACGATAGCACCATCTATCGGAACCACGCCAAAAATCTTCGTGTCTTCATTGCATTTGCACTCTCCAAACCCTTCCCTTTACCTTCATATGCAATGTTTTACATTCCGCTGCTACACTCTTAGAATTGCATGTGTAGGTTGATTTCTTGACTTGTGCTAATTGTTAAAATCTGCCCACAACTAAAATTGGGAGAAGGTTAGGTTTTTATTTGGTCAAGTAGTCTAATCACCCCCCTCTAGACACAGTTTTGATCCTACAAATATTAAATAACCTAATTTCACTTGCAAGTTTGAAATCATAGTTAAGTTCTTTAATTGTCCAATAAGCTTTATGTTCTAACTCAAGAGGTAAATGACATGCTTTTCCATAGACCATTTTATACGGGGACATACCCATAGGATTTTTCTAAGTAGTTCTATAAGCCCATAATGCATCATCAAGTTTCTTAGACCAATTCTTTCTGGATCTATTAACGGTCTTTTGTAAGATTAACTTTATTTCTCTATTACTCAGTTCAACTTGACCACTAGACTGAGGATGATAAGGTGATGCAACAAGTTTACGAAATGCACCATGAATAAAGTATGAACCACCATCAGTCATTAAATATCTAGGGACTCCAAACCTTGAAAAGATAAATTCCTAAGCATTTTAATAGATGTGTTGTGATTAGAACTACTTGTTGGAATAGCTTTAGTGACATAATCAACAACTAAAATATGTGCTTACCCATTGGAGGAAGGAAAAGGTCCCATATAATCAAATCCCCAAACATCAAATGGTTCAATAACGAGTGAATAACTCATACGAATTTCATGATGTCTACCAATATTACCAATTCTTTGACTTTCATCACAAGAAAGAACAAATTTACGTGCAACCTTGAAGAGAGTAGGCCAATAAAAACCATATTGTAATACCTTATGTGCAGTTTTGTGTCCCGCGTGGTGTCCTCCGTAAGCCTTGGAATGACACTTCCGTAGGATTCGTTCCTGATCATGCTCAGGTTCCAAAAACGGATTCGTCCTCTCCCGGTGTATGATCGCAAGGATGAATTATTCCGGAGACATGCTCTTCGGCATGCCGATGAACGCTGGCGTTCAGGATGGAGTAGAGTAGAGTGGCGATGCAAGTTGCGAGATGAAGCAAACCCTAAGTGTTTTCAATGTGTCTTTGGTCGCGGCCAGTAAGCAGTAGTATACATAGGAGTACCATTGGTTGTATTGTGTCGCGATTATGATCTCAAACCAACTTGGTTTCCAAGTCATATACTCGCCGAACAAGAAACAATCAACTTGGTTGCCAAAACATCAAAAAATAAAATGGCAACTGCCTCGAGCCCGTCCAGGCTAGGAGAGCGAGTGCATATTGTCTTCTCAACACATTACCTAGTGTGGTGGAGATAACCCACTATATACGAGCACCTATAGCCGGGAGCCACGACCCCTGCCCCCCCCCCCAAAGTGCCTGCGCAAACGCCCCGGTTACTAACCAGTCAGAAAAACCTGACTCAGCGGGTTCCTCAAATGGCCTCAAATGCCCGTGCTGACTAGTGCCCCTCATATCCAGCCCAAATATAGGGTGGATATGGGGATGCCTGGGCGTGCCCACCACATCAGACCAAACAGGCCTACGCTACCACAGAATGCACCATATCCGCCCCTTTACCTGTCGGATCCTTTTGCTCTCTCATCTCTTCTTCCTCCTCCACGCTGAACGTCTCGCGGCTCCGCCGCCACCCTTGCTTGACAGTCGTTCTGAGCCTCGGCGCCGCCAACACTGGCACAACAGTCATCTTGTCGGTGCTTGCCGCCGCAGACATTGCCGCCGGCTCGGACGCCATCGCGGTATGTCCAACAACTATCAGGTTGCCCCTTGCGCTTTGTTTGTTCGACCCATTGTCTCACCCATTTTTTTGTGATTTATTCATGGGGAAAATCTGATGCTTCATTGGACGAGGAGTATGGACCGACGGAGCTTGATAAAATGATTGAAGATGAGTTCTTCGGTTTGTCGGATAAGGACGAAGAAGTGGACATGATCATGCTCAAAGCATGCAAGAGGAAATGGGCTGACAGGTGTAGTGTATTCTCAACTTCAAGGGCTCAATCAAAGGGATAAGAGTGATAAATTGGGATAGGGTCTCACAGAAGGACTACTTTGCTCCGGACCCGACCTTCTCGGATGATCCATGGTTTGGTCGTTGTTTTCGTATGCAAACCATTGTTTTTGCGTATTATGGAGGGAGTGGAGGCACACAATGACTACTTCAAGCTCACAAGGGATTTTTGTGACCAACTTTCTTTCTCTGCCAAGCAGAAATGCACGGCTACTCCGAGGATGCTTTCACTTGGTTCTGCCGCAGATGATGTTGGTGAGATGGTCTGGATGGGGGAGAGCACATGTCTGAAGACTACTATCAGGTTTTCCCGCGCCATGGTGTAGGTGTTTGGAGCAGAGTATCTTAGAGAACGAAATATGCAGGATAGATGAAAGTTGTTGGCTGTTGAAGAGGCCGGAGGGTTAACAGGAATGCTCAGATCAATTGATTGCATGCATAGGCAATGGAAGAACTGTCTCAAAGGTTTGCGGGGAATGTATCAAGAACACACCACAGAGGCCATCATCATAGTGGAAGCCGTGGCATCACATGACTTATGGATTTGGCATGCTTTCTTTGGAATGTCGGGTTCTCACAACGACATCAATGTGCTTCAACTATATCCTGTGTTCAGGAGGCTTTGTAATGAGGACTCGTCGTCGTGCAACTACATTGTCAACGGTCTCGACTACAACATCGGATACTATATTGCCGATGGTATCTATCCTTAGTGGGTGGCATTTGTGAAGACCATATCTGAACCACAAGTGAACAAACAGAGTCGCTTTGCAACAATGCATAAAGCAGCTAGGAAGGATGCGGAGAGGGCATTCTGAGTGCTTCAAGCTTGTTGGGGAATTGTTTGTGAAGTTGCAATGATGGAAATTAGAAACATTGTGGCAGCTGATGACATGTTGTTTTCTTTTGTACAATATGATTGTCGAGGATGAGGTTGATGGTGTAGCCCAAACCAATGATTTTGAAGCCTGGAGAATAAGTTCAAATCCCAGAAGATCAAGATGCAAATCAGCTTATGAAATTTCTGCAAATGAATCATAATTTTCGAGATCATCAGGTGCACACGTAGCTACTCATTGATCTTATGGAGCATATGTGGACCCATAATGAAAACCAAAGAGTTAATGTTTGAGTTGTGCAAATAAATTTTATGTAAAAAGTATGTATTTCCGGTATCAACATTTGTTATTTACGTGTGACATTGACGTGTAAGATGGACGTGCATGGATTTGCATGAAGAGCTCGGATTTGAGGTATGTGGCTGCCAAGCACAACATATGAGGGGCGGTCCGGCTGCGTCTGCGGACGTGCCCTTGCGCGTCTGCGGACGTATAGTTGACCGGATTTGCCAAGTCCAGATATAGATGCTCTAAAGAGGTAAAACACTTTCTCCACTAACTGTATCGATATGGGAGTAAACTTTAGCATCACCACTTGCCGTTTATACATGGGTCTCTTTGAGATTTTAGAAGTTATACATGGGCTAGGCCCATTATGTTTAACATTTCAGTCAAGTATACCTTCTTAACTTTTTACCCCGGGCAGCCCTAAGCCGAAAGACTTTACTCCGAGCGAGTGGACGAGCGCGCGCCCCACCTCCATAGCCACCGCCGGCTCCTCCGTCTCATGTCCGGGCAGGTGCGACAGCCCGCCGCGCGCAGACGATCCCTAGCTCATCTCACCATCTAGGAGCTCCGCATCCAGCAGTAAAAAAATCAAAGCTCGCGCTGCGACTCCTGCATTTAGAGTGAGCGAGTGAGTGACACTGTGAGAGCTCTAGCACTGTGTAGGTTTGGGTTAAGAAAAGCAAGCTGCCCCATCTTCTCCCTGCCATTTACCCTCTCTTTTCCCTCTTCCTGCTGCGTCCTCTTCTACTCCTACTCCTCTTCCTTTTTTCCAACCGCCTAGGCACTGATCACTAGCCCGCTCGTTCGATTGGAGCCCCGTAGCTACATAGGTAGTTCAAAAAATTAGGTCGACGCTGGCTGTCCTGGGATGCCTAGCACGTCGGCCTGTCCTCCGTGGCTGGTGCGCATGGTGGCCGCAAACGACGACCAGGCATCGTCGTCCTCCTCGTCCAAGGGCGGGGGTGCCGTGCTCACCACCGGCACGGCCACTATAGACAAGGGATACCTCGGCGGTGGCGGGGCGGGGAGCAATGCCGCCGACCCCCAGGAGAGCAGCAGTAGCGGACAGTCCAGGCATGCGGCGCGCGGCCACTGGCGTCCTGCCGAGGACATGAAGCTACGCGAACTCGTGGCGCTCTACGGCCCCCAGAACTGGAACCTCATCGCCGAGAAGCTCGACGGGAGATCCGGTATGTATGGCCAAGCCACCGTGCTCTTCAGCTCATGTACATAACACTATGACGTCTAACTTTTTATGCGTGAGATTCAGGGAAGAGCTGTCGGCTGCGATGGTTCAACCAGCTGGACCCGCGGATCAGCAAGCGCCCGTTCTCCGACGAGGAGGAGGAGAGGCTGATGGCGGCGCACCGCTTCTACGGCAACAAGTGGTCCATGATCGCGCGGCTCTTCCCCGGCCGGACCGACAACGCTGTCAAGAACCACTGGCATGTCATCATGGCGCGCAAGTACCGCGAGCAGTCCATCGCCTACCGCCGCCGCAAGCTCAACCAGGCTGTCCAGCGCACGCTTGACTCGTCCTCCGGGGTGGCTGCCGGTGCTGGGCACGTCGACGTCGTTGGTCACCGCCACAACCACCTCCTGGTCGCCGCCAACGACTCCGCCGTCTTTGCGGACCCCTACGGCTTCAGCTTCAGCCACTGCTGCCTCTCTTTCCCTGCCGGCGCCGCCGCTGCCTCGGCGTTGGAGCCTACCTTCTGCTTGTTCCCCGGTGAGTAACTTATATATCATCAGTTCATCACCGTCACCACCACCACCACAACGTATAGAGGCGGTAGATTTTCTATAGCAGCACTGCAATCTCAAAACTGTTCACACTGACTGGTGGTCCCTCACACATTCCTAGCTGATTATTCTAGACGACTGAGCTTTCGGGACATAAAATACTCTATAGTGGTCGAAAGTTATTTTAAGTGAAGAAAGGTATAGATTTCTACGTTTTCTTAGGAGGGTAGACATTTCAAAGTTAGATCATCTCTAATTCATAGGAAAAATATCTGGGATTATAAGGCATCTAACTTATCCAAACACCCCTTTAGTACCCAACATTTTTTTTGAAAAGAAACCCCCCCCCCCCCCCCCACCCCCAAACTTTTATTAAAAAGCGAAGGCGAAGTACCCAACATTTTATAGGGCAAACAGAAACAATCCTTCACACCCATTAAGATTGAGCAAACACCTTTCAAAAGAAAACTAGGCGAACGCAGAATGGTAATGTTACCTAGCTGACATTCGCTGGAAGAGGGGTGACAAGTGAACGCCATATTATGTGAACGCCATATGATGACAGTTTTAGTTGTGATGAAAGATCAAACAGCGACAGTTTTAAAACGAAAAATGCCTTCTCTGATGAAATTGCCATGTCGCCAACTGTTATCCCCGCACAACTAAAAATGCCATCTAAAACGTTCGCAAATGCCACCCTTCCTGCTGAACGCTCGCCAGTTATGAGCGTCCTAACAGAATTGGGTAAACACATTGTCCCACAACATTTTTCGCCACACTGCTAACTCCAGCGAGCCATGCAGGTCTAATCGACCATCTCTCCGCCCAAGCCTGCTCCCATCGCCGCTACCTCTCAACACTGAGCCAGAGCCAGTGCTCATGGCTGTCGCTGCCGCACCCAACCACCGCCAACTTTTGAGCCTCCTCCCACAACCCGAGGCACATTCCGTGAGGCTTACGCCGTCACCCGAACCGAACCACGGCCATGATCATCGCCGAGAATGGGAATTGGGTCTCCCCCCCCCCCCCCCCCCCTCCTCCCCTCCCCCCAACTCGCATCCAGCCTGCCGGCCTTCGGCCTCCGCACTCACTGGCCTTGTGCACGCAATATGTTCAATGGAATGAGATATCCACATTATTTTTCCTTTTTTTGTTTTTAATAGTGAAAGTGTAGTTTTTAGTTCCCCGCAAAAAAAAAGTGTAGTTTTTAGTAGTGAAAGTATAGTTAAAATGGGGTTTTTTTTTACATACAAAAGAGGTGCGAATTAGAAGGGAAAACCCTAGATGAAGTTTTGAGGATGCTGACGCATAGCACGTACTCCTTCCTAAATCAATGGATCTGCTGCGTACTACTCCGGCGAAGCGCACGCGTAGAGGCAAGGGAGGCCCCCACCGTGCGGTACGTACACGGCCGGCCTTTTCGTCGGTTGCACTGCCACCGGCCGGCAACCGAAATAAATGCCTCGCTCGAAACGGGCGGCATGTGGGCGTGAGACGATGGATCGAACCAACGAAGACCAGGCACTGGCCGGGAAGACTTTGGACTTTTGCCACGCACAGCACACGCACAGTGATCCTCCCGCACACGCACGCACGCTCAGTCCATCGCTCGCTCGCCCGCGCACGGGCCACAGGGCGCAGCGACAAGCACAGTGTTCCCGCACACGCACGCTCGGGATCAGGCGCGCACGGGCTGAGCAGTTGCTGCCGAGCGGTATGGGGGGAGATCCATCTGCCTCGTCCTCATAAATGGCCCTCTCACCTGCACTGTAACCACCACCGCTTCTCCTGTCCTTGAGCTGTTCCCTTTTCTTCGTCGGTTGACGATCCCGATCCAGTTTTTACCGTGTAGTAGTATGAACCAGTAATGTTTCGCTCGTGTGTTTATTTTGTCTGGCTGCAGGGCCCGGCGCCGCATCCAACTCTGTGCACGACGGGCGCCTCTCGTGGCCGGACGCCATGGCCGTGCGAGGAGGAGCAGGAGGTGGCGGCCTTTACGGGGAGCCGCTGCCGGCGCGAGGAGGTTGGACCGGCGGCGGCCACCATGAGATGGCATGGTTCAACTCTGACGACGCAAATGGATCGTCTGCCGCCGTGTTTGCCGTGACGGACCAAGCTGGCGTTCACTTGGACGGCACGTCGCCGTCGCCGACTTACATAGATTTCCTCGGGGTTGGAGCGACATGATGGATAGACGGATGCATGGATCGATGCCGATGCTCTAGCAGAGAGTGCGTGCGGCAGGTGGATCACTAGCTAGCTCTAGCCTCTAGATAGCTTACTATAAAAGGCACTAGCTATGTTGGCTCTGTATATTTGGCTGGCTTGTTTGCCACTCTACTTGTTTTAACTCGTGTACCACATGAACATCAGCTTGTGTTTGGAATCAACCAATCCACAGTTCGCGGTGGAGGATGGAAACTGCTGAAGTTCCCAGCACGGATGATGGCGTTGCCCGACACGACACGTCTCTCTGGCGACACGGTGGGCGATCCTGCGTCGCAGCGATGGCCGGCGTGGTACGCCGCGGATTTCCGGGCGGTAAAGCTGCTCCGGTACAGCCGCGGCGAGGTGGTGCTGGGCTCGCAACCGTCGACGGTGCGCCTCGTCGACGAGCGGGGGTACACGGTGGACACACGGACCAGTGGAGGGCTTGTAATTGCCCCTGGTGCCACGATCGTGTTCCCATGTCATGTTGCGCGCATCGAGGGAGAGGACTGGGACGGGGGCGACGCCTCAGGAGCCGGCGAGGGAGGAATTGCGGCCGGTTGGAGAGGGGCTGTGGCAGGTGGGGGATTAATACTTGGTGAGATTGCCCCAAACCCATCTCGTCTTCCGCTTCTCCCTCCCCACACCCCATCTCCTCCCCCGCTTGCTGTCTGCGGCGGCGATGGTGGAGATCGACGAGAAGAAGATGCAGAGGTTCGCAGTCAGGGACGCGCGCCTGCGGGCTCGCCTGCGGGCTCGCCTGCGAGAGATCGGGTCGTGGTACACAAGCAAAAAAAGCGATGTATGCGGAGGCGGAGGCGATCTTCGAGGGGCTGACGATGGCGGAGGAGAGATCGCTCTTCGGGCGTGGAAGACGCAGGCACCCTCTGGAGGTTCTGCTGTGGGCGATGGATCAGGCGGACTCGCCGGTGAGATCGGTAGCAAGGAAGTGGGTGGCGTTCACCTCTTTCGATACTGCGAATCTCGCCCCAGCCATGAGGGAATCGGCCCTCAGATCTCACGAGGGGGTTCTGGCCCTCCCTGCTCCTGGTTCGGCCATGGCGCCGACCAAGATCTGAGAAGACCCAGTGGAACAGCCGCCGCAGGAGGCGGTGAAGATGCCGCGTCGTTCCGCTAGATTGGCTCCGACTCCTCCAACTTCGACTCCACGCCGCTCGGCACGCCTCACCGAAAACGAAGCCTGAACCACTCACTAGCCAGCAACCGCTTCTGGAGGCTGGCTAGTGAGGATTCAGGTGACGAATCTGATGAGGATGTTGCTAATTCAGGTACGAACTGTGACACTCTGCTTTCATATATACCTCCTGTTCATGAGTTGGGGGGATCTCAAACAATTGATATGCAACGCCGAATTAGGCGGGCAAATCGTAAGATGAAGAAGAAAATGAACATATATGGTAGAGCTTGAAGGAAATATGCCCTAGAGGCAATAATAAAGTTATTATTTATTTCCTTATATCATGATAAATGTTTATTATTCATGCTAGAATTGTATTAACCGGAAACATAATACATGTGTGAATACATAGACAAACAGAGTGTCACTAGAATGCCTCTACTTGACTAGCTCGTTGATCGAAGATGGTTATGTTTTCTAACCATAGACATGAGTTGTGATTTGATTAACGGGATCACATCATTATGAGAATGATGTGATTGACTTGACCCATTCCGTTAGCTTAGCACTTGACCGTTTAGTTTGTTGCTATTGCTTTCTTCATAACTTATACATGTTCCTATGACTATGAGATTATGCAACTCCCGTTTACCGGAGGAACACTTTGTGTGCTACCAAACGTCACAACGTAACTGGGTGATTATAAAGGTGCTCTACAGGTGTCTCCGAAGGTACCTGTTGGGTTGGCGTATTTAGAGATTAGGATTTGTCACTCCGATTGTCGGAGAGGTATCTCTGGGCCCTCTCGGTAATGCACATCACTCAAGCCTTGCAAGCATTGCAACTAATAAGTTAGTTGCGGGATGATGTATTACGGAACGAGTAAAGAGACTTGCCGGTAACGAGATTGAACTAGGTATTGAGATACCGACGATCGAATCTCGGGCAAGTAACATACCGATGACAAAGGGAACAACGTATGTTGTTATGCGGTCTGACCGATAAAGAGCTTCGTAGAATATGTAGGAGCCAATATGAGCATCCAGGTTCCGCTATTGGTTATTGACTGGAGACGTGTCTCGGTCATGTCTACATAGTTCTCGAACCCGTAGGGTCCGCACGCTTAAAGTTCGGTGACGATCGTAATTAGGGTTTTTGTGTTTTGATGTACCGAAGGTTGTTCGGAGTCCCGGATGTGATCACGGACATGACGAGGAGTCTCTAAATGGTCGAGACATAAAGATTGATATATTGGAAGCCTATATTTGGATATCAGAAACGTTCCGGGTGAAATCGAGATTTTACCGGAGTACCGGGGGTTACCGGACCCCCCCCCCCGGGGGGGGGGGGGGGTTAATGGGCCTACATGGGCCCTAAGGGAGAAGAGGAGGGCCGGCCAGGGCAGGCCGCGCGCCCCCTCCCCCCTAGTCCGAATAGGACAAGGAAGGGGGGGGGGCGGCGTCCCCCTTTCCTCTTTCCCCCTTCCCCTTTCCTTCTCCAACAAGGCAAGAGGGGGGAGTCCTACTCCCGGTGGGAGTAGGAATCCTCCAGGCGCACCACTAGGGGCCGGCCGCACCTCCCCCCTCCCTCCTTTATATACGGGGGCAGGGGGCACCCCATGACACACAAGTTGATCTTCGTGATCGTTCCTTAGCCGTGTGCGGTGCCCCCTTCCACCATATTCCACCTCGGTCATATTGTAGCGGTGCCTAGGCGAAGCCCTGCGTCGGTAGAACATCATCACCGTCATCACGCCGTCGTGCTGGCGAAACTCACCCTCAACACTCGGCTGGATCGGGGCTCGAGGGACGTCACCGAGTTGAATGTGTGCAGAACTCGGAGGTGCCGTTCGTTCGGTACTTGGATCGGTCGGATCGGGAAGACGTACGACTACTTCCTCTACGTTGTGTCAACGTTCCGGTGTCGGTCTACGAGGGTACGTAGACAACACTCTCCCCTCTCGTTGCTATGCAACACCATGATCTTGCGTGTGCGTAGGAAATTTTTTGAAATTACTACGTTACCCAACAGTGGCACCTGTGTGACGCCCCGATAGTTACGCTATAGTAACCCTCCGCTAATGATGCCACGTCACCTCGATTATTGTTGCTAATCTCGCGTTAGGTCGAAACCGGTTCGAATTCAAATTCAAAATCAAGCAAACAATAAAAGTTTTCAAATATTAAAGCTAAAATGTTCGGAGTGAGCCAAATAATGCATAGGTAATTATGGTGGAGAAACCACATTTTTATAAAATGTTTAAATAATCTTAAAATGAATAAAAGAGTAGCAAAAACAATTATTTTAATGCTTTAATAATAATAAACATTTTCAAAACTAAATTGTTATAAGTATTAAACTATTGTGGCAGTGGCATAATTTGTAAAATCCTATTTAGGTACCACTTTGGTAATTTACTAAAACTAAAATAAAAGGAAACTAAAAGAAAGCAAAAAAAAGGCAAAACAAAAATAAAGAAAAAGGAGAAGGAACCCCCGAGCCAAGTGGCCCAGCTGGTCTTAGCCGCTCGAACGGGCCGGCCCACCCCCGCCACTTAACCCTCCCACACCCCGTAACCCTAACCACCCCAGTCCCCACGTCCAACGATCCCCACCCCACTCTCTCCTCCCTCTCCCCCCGATCTGAATCGGGGGCACGACCCAGACGAGGTCGCGATGCTGTCGCTCGTCCCCGACACCTCGCCAACCGCCGTCGCTAGAGCCACCTCGCCGCCCGTCGCTACCCCGTCTCGAAGCCGCCCCCGACATCGCCGGATCCGTCGTCCTCCTCTCCATCGGCCGCCGCCACTTCACCGGCGACTCCAACGCCATCACCGTGCCCCGCGCCTCCCCGAGCGTGCTTCCCTTCAACGCTGTGAGCGGGCATCACAATCCCACCCCTCTCTGTCTCCCTCCATGTCCAAGCGTGGTAGACCGCCGTCCCCCACTGCCACCGCATCGACCTCCTCCCACCGTGCGCTCCCCGCCCCGCCCCGCCGCCTTCGGCCACCGTACCAGGTGTCCGCCCCCGGCCACGCCTTGCTGCTCGCCGTAGGCCGCCGAGGCCGGCGCCCGGCATGACCTCGCCGTGGCCGCGCTCGTCCCTCCGCCCACTGCCGCCGCTCCTGCTGCTCCCCTACCACCGCCCGCGCCCGCCGTGCTGCTTCTTCCCAGCGGCCAACGCAAGCGCCGCCCGCGACGGCCGCACCCCGCGCCTTTGCCCCACTGCTGTTGCTGCCCTCCAAGTCGCCGCCGCCTGCTCCGTCTACCGCAACGCCGCGCCCAGCCACCTGCAGCTCGCGCCCGCCGCTCCGCTCCCCCCTCACGCGAGCCTACGCCATCCCAGCTCGCGCCGACCGTCGCTGCCCCCGCGGCCTACTCCGGTGCCTCACTGCGCCTCGACGGCCATCGCCCTCTCACCCGGGTTCGCCCTGACGAGCGCGTGCCCGCCTCTGCTGAGCCCCGTGCCCGCTAGGCTCCCCAGAGCCACTGACCAGTGGGCCTAGCCCCAGAACGAAAAAAGGGAATTAAAAATAAAATAAAATAAATATATATATATAAATAAGAAATAATTAAATTAATTAATTAGTGAATTAATTAAATTAATTAACCCTATTTAATTAATCTAATTAACTAGTTAAGTTAATTAAAACCTAATTAGACTAAACAGTCAATGACGAACGGGCCCCATCTGTCAGGTTGACCAGGTCAACTACTGACGTCATGCTGACGTCATGATGACGTCAGCAAACACTATTCTAGATAATGCCGATTTAAATAATTAAATAAATCCTAAAATGATTTAAATCTTTTAAAATTAATATAAAATAAACCGTAGCTCGGATGGAAAAACTTTGTACATGAAAGTTGCTCAGAACGGCAAGACGAATTCGGATACGCATAGCGAACATGCAACTTTCCCCCTCTAATTCATTTGTCCAAAAATGCGAAACCTCGGGGATGTTTTCCTGGAGGTTTCCCCCTTCGCCGGTACCACCTTATACCGCGTTAGGGCACCCCTAGCACCGCGTATTGTCATGTTATGCCTTGTGATGCTTTGATTGCACTATTATTTATTGTGTTCCCCCTCCGTTACTTCTTTCCGGTAGACCCCGAGACTGCCGGCGATCCCCAGTTCGACTATGGTGTTGACGACCCCTCTCTCTTGCTAGAGCAACCAGGCAAGCCCCCCTTGATGACCAGATATCGCCTACTCTTCTCTCTACTGCTTGCATTAGAGTAGTGTAGCATTGTACTGCTTTCCGTTAATCCTACCCTGATGCATAGCCTGTCCTTGCTACTACTGTTGTTACCTTTACCTGCAATCCTAATGCTTAGTATAGGATGCTAGTTTATCATCAGTGGCCCTACATTCTTGTCCGTCTGCCATGCTATACTACTGGGTCGTCATCACTTCGGGAGGTGATCAAGGGCATATACTACATACTTTACACCGTTACATTACCGGTGACACTGTTTGGAGATGGGGGCTAAAGGGGCAGGTGGCTCCATCCAAGTAGTGGTGGGCCTGAGTTCCCGACGGCCCTCGACTGTTACTTTGAGGCGGAGCGACAGGGCAGGTTGAGACCACCTAGGAGAGAGGTGGGCCTGGCCCTGGTCGGCGTTCGCGGTTACTTCAAAATAACACGCTTAACAAGATCTGGGTATTTGATCTGAGTCTGGCTACTAGCCTATACGCACTAACCATCTACGCGGGGACAGTTATGGGCACTCGACGTCATGGTATCAGCCGAAGCATTCGTGACGTCAGCGACTGAGCGGTGCGCGCCGGGTTGGACCGCGTAATGCAACTTCCTTTGTAATGGAGGTTGCTAGGTCTGCTCACCGGCCGCGTACGCAACGTGTAGGTGTGCAATGGGCGATGGGCCCAGACCCCTGCGCCATAGGATTTAGACCGGCGTGCTGACCTCTCTGTTGTGCCTAGGTAGGGCTGCGACGTGTTGATCTTCCGAGGCCGGGCATGACCCAGGAAAGTGTGTCCGGCCAAATGGGATCGAGCGTGTTGGGTTATGTGGTGCACCCCTGCAGGAAAGTTAATCTATTCGAATAGCCGTGATCTTCGGTAACAGGACGACTTGGAGTTGTACCTTGACCTTATGACAACTAGAACCGGATACTTAATAAAACACACCCTTCCAAGTGCCAGATACAACCGCGCTCTCTCACATGGCGACGAGGGGAGGATTATCGGTTAGGATTATGCTACACGATGCTACTTCGTGAACTTACCATCTACTCTCTTCTCCTGCTGCAAGATGGAGGTTACCAGAAGCATAGTCTTTGATAGGACTAGCTATCCCCCTCTTATTCCGGCATTCTGCAGTTCAGTCCACTTATGATACCCTTATTTCATTTGATACCAATGCATACATATGTAGTGTAGCTCCTTGCTTGCGAGTACTTTGGATGAGTACTCACGGTTGCTTTTCTCCCCCTTTCCCCTTTCCTATATCCGATTGCTGCAACCAGACGTTGGAGTCCAGGAGCCAGACGCCATCGTTGATGACGACTACTACTACTCGGGAGGTGCTTACTACTACGTGCAGCCCGCTGACGACGACCAGGAATAGTTTAGGAGGATCCCAGGCAGGAGGCCTGCGCCTCTTTCGATCTGTATCTCAGTTTGTGCTAACCTTCTTAAGGCAAACTTGTTTAACTTATGTCTATACTCAGATATTGTTGCTTCCGCTGACTCGTCTATGATCGAGCTCTTGTATTCGAGCCCTCGAGGCCCCTGGCTTGTAATATGATGCTTGTATGATTTATTTTTATTTTGTAGAGTTGTGTTGTGATATCTTCCCGTGAGTCTCTGATCTTGATCGTACACGTTTGCGTGTATGATTAGTGTACGATTGAATCGGGGGCGTCTCAAGTTGGTATCAGAGCCGACTGCCTGTAGGAATACCCCTTCCACACTCCTTGGCCAAAGTTGAGTCTAGACATTACAAAACTTTTTACTAACATGGTTGTGTGCCTTACGGGCCCATGTCGCCATCTGGGTGGTATTAGGATCTTTTACTCCTCGGTATTTACTCTGGGACTCTAATCTCTCTTCTATTTGGGTTAAATGAATTTGCTAAACTCTAACATTAGGTTCTCGTAAATACTTTCTCCCGGAGAGCCCCTTCGGTCCAGATGATCGCCGGCTGCACCAGAAGATTTCGAAGTTACACTCGATACTCTTTTAAGACTTTGTGCCCATTGCTTTTGCAATTCCCTACCACCGAAATATCCCTATGGATAAATACCTACACTTGCCGTTCTTACTTTTGTTCCTAGTTGATCTTATTATAATAAGATACCCTAGAATCCCCTCTATTCGTTCCGAGGATATTTGGTGCGTATTGCCTTGCAGTTCCTTGCCACCTGAATAACCCTACAGATAATTTCTCGCCTTTATCGAGTATCCACTCATCCCCAGTTGTTCATGTGTTTCACGATGGTCTTCTAAATACTATTCGATCCTCCAAAATTCCTCAGTAGCTTATTGCTCTGCAATAATTGTCTGCTTGCAATTATGGATGCTTTCCATATGTCTGGCAATACTCGATAGTATCCTTAGACAATGTCATTTTGATCCTATTGATTCAACATGAGTGCGAATGCACGCAATCATTAGTTGATCCTTTTAAATTATCTTTCTGGCTCAGACGTCATTTTGAACATGAGCTTGTTCTCGACCAATCTATTTGCCGTAATTGTACCCTTAGGTCTATTGAACTTATCCACCCTTGATCAGAGCGTCTGCTTCTGATCCTTTGATTTGGAAATCATACTTCCTTTGATATCTAAGCATCGAATCATTCAGATGTTCTATAATCTGATGCCCTTGCATCCTTTCTTGAACTGGTTGTGTGCCGATGCTCACATCAGCTTCGCTATGGACCGTCAGATCCTTTATTGGATTATTATTCGACCGTGTCCTCCTTATTCAATCACCAAAACACGTTAATGATTACACAGTAATGATTCTAACACCCATGGAGCCTTGGTGCTGATCATGTTTTGCTCGTGGAAGAGGCTTAGTCAGCGGGTCTGCAACATTCATATCCGTATGTATCTTGCAAATTTCTATGTCTCCCACTTGGACTAAATCCCGAATGGAATTGAAGCGTCTCTTGATGTACTTGGTTCTCTTGTGAAATCTGGATTCCTTCGCCAAGGCAATTGCACCAGTATTATCACAAAAGATTTTTCATTGGACCCGATGCACTAGGTATGACACCTAGATCGGATATGAACTCCTTCATCCAGACTCCTTCATTTGCTGCTTCCGAAGCAGCTATGTACTCCGCTTCACATGTAGATCCCGCCATGATGCTTTGTTTAGAACTGCACCAACTGACAGCTCCACCGTTCAGTATAAATACGAATCCGGTTTGCGATTTAGAATCGTCCGGATCAGTGTCAAAGCTTGCATCAATGTAACCATTTACGATGAGTTCTTTGTCACCTCCATATACGAGAAACATATCCTTAGTCCTTTTCAGGTACTTTAGGATGTTCTTGACCGCTGTCCAGTGATCCACTCCTAGATTACTTTGGTACCTCCCTGCTAGACTTATAGCAAGGCACACATCAGGTATGGTACACAGCATTGCATACATGATAGAGCCTATGGCTGAAGCATAGGGAACATCTTTCATTTTCTCTCTATCTTCTGCGGTGGTCGGACATTGAGTCTTGCTCAACTTCACACCTTGTAACACCGGCAAGAACCCTTTCTTTGCTTGATCCATTTTGAAATTCTTCAAAACTTTGTCAAGGTATGTGCTTTGTGAAAGTCCAATTGAGCGTCTTGATCTATCTCTATAGATCTTAATGCCTAATATGTAAGTAGCTTCACCGAGGTCTTTCATTGAAAAACCCTTATTCAAGTATCCCTTTATGCTATCCAGAAATTCTATATCATTTCCAATCAGTAATATGTCATCCACATATAATATCAGAAATGCTACAGAGCTCCCACTCACTTTCTTGTAAATACAGGCTTCTCCAAAAGTCTGTACAAAACCAAATGCTTTGATCACACTATCAAAGAGTTTATTCCAATTCCGAGAGGCTTGCACCAGTCCATAAATGGATCGCTGGAGCTTGCACACTTTGTTAGCTCCCTTTGGATCGACAAAACCTTTTGGTTGCATCATATACAACTCTTCTTCCAGAAATCCATTCAGGAATGCAGTTTTGACGTCCATCTGCCAAATTTCATAAACATAAAATGTGGCAATCACTAACATGATTCGGACAGACTTAAGCATCGCTACGGGTGAGAAGGTCTCATCGTAGTCAATCCCTTGAACTTGTCGAAAACCTTTCGCAACAAGTCGAGCTTTGTAGACAGTAACATTACCGTTAGCGTCAGTCTTCTTCTTGAAGATCCATTTATTCTCCATTGCTTGCCGATCAACGGGCAAGTCAACCAAAGTCCACACTTTGTTCTCATACATGGATCCCATCTCAGATTTCATGGCTTCTAGCCATTTTGCGGAATCTAGGCTCACCATCGCTTCTTCATAGTTTGTAGGTTCATCATGATCTAGTAGCATGACTTCCAGAACAGGATTACCGTACCACTCTGGTGCGGATCTTACTCTGGTTGATCTACGAGGTTCGGTAGTAACTTGATCTGAAGTTTCATGATCATTATCATTAGCTTCCTCACTAATTGGTATAAGTGTCACAGAAACCGGTTTCTGTGATGTACTACTTTCCAATAAGGGAGCAGGTACAATTACCTCATCAAGTTCTACTTTCCTCCCACTCACTTCTTTCGAGAGAAACTCCTTCTCTAGAAAGGATCCATTCTTAACAACGAATGTCTTGCCTTCGGATCTGTGTTAGAAGGTGTACCCAACAGTCTCCTTTGGGTATCCTATGAAGACACATTTCTCCGATTTGAGTTCGAGCTTATCAAGTTGAAGCTTTTTCACATAAGCATCGCAGCCCCAAACTTTTAGAAACGATAACTTCGGTTTCTTGCCAAACCACAGTTCATAAGGCGTCATTTCAACGGATTTCGATGGTGCCCTATTTAACGTGAATGCAGCCGTCTCTAAAGCATAATCCCAAAACGATAGCGGTAAATTAGTAAGAGACATCATAGATCGCACCATATCTAATAAAGTACGATTACGACGTTCGGACACACCATTACGCTGTGGTGTTCCGGGTGGCGTGAGTTGCGAAACTATTCCGCATTGTTTCAAATGTAGACCAAACTCATAACTCAAATATTGTCCTCCACGATCAGATCGTAGAAACTATATTTTCTTGTTACGATGATTTTCAACTTCACTTTGAAATTCTTTGAACTTTTCAAATGTTTCAGACTTATGCTTCATTAAGTAGATATACCCATATCTGCTTAAATCATCTGTGAAAGTGAGAAAATAACGATATCCGCCACGAGCATCAACATTCATCGGACCACATACGTCTGTATGTATGATTTCCAACAAATCCGTTGCTCTCTCCATAGTACCGAAGAACAGCGTTTTAGTCATCTTGCCCATGAGGCACGGTTCGCAAGTACCAAGTGATTCATAATCAAGTGATTCCAAAAGTCCATCAGTATGGAGTTTCTTCATGCACTTTACACCGATATGACCTAAACGGCAGTGCCACAAATAAGTTGCACTATCATTATCAACTCTGCATCTTTTGGCTTCAACATTATGAATATGTGTATCACTACTATCGAGATTCATCAAAAATAGACCACTCTTCAAGGGTGCATGACCATAAAAGATATTACTCATATAAATAGAATAACCATTATTCTCTGATTTAAATGAATAACCGTCTCGCATCAAACAAGATCCAGATATAATGTTCATGCTCAACGCTGGCACCAAATAACAATTATTTAGGTCTAATACTAATCCTGAAGGTAGATGTAGAGGTAGCGTGCCGACTGCGATCATATTGACTTTGGAACCATTTCCCACGCGCATCGTCACCTCGTCCTTCGCTAGTGTTCGCTTAATCCGTAGTCCTTGTTTGGAGCTGCAAATATTAGCAATAGAACCAGTATCAAATACCCAGGTGCTACTGCGAGCTCTAGTAAGGTACACATCAATAACATGTATATCACATATACCTTTGTTCACCTTGCCATCCTTCTTATCCGCCAAATACTTGGGGCAGTTCCGCTTCCAGTGTCTAGTCTGCTTGCAGTAGAAGCACTCAGTTTCAGGCTTAGGTTCAGATTTGGGTTTCTTCTCCTGAGCAGCAACTTGCTTGCTGTTCTTCTTGAAGTTCCCCTTCTTCTTCCCTTTGCCCTTTTTCTTGAAACTGGCGGTCTTGTTGACCATCAACACTTGATGCTCCTTTTTGATTTCTACCTCCGCAGCGTTTAGCATTGCGAAGAGCTCGGGAATCGTCTTATCCATCCCTTGCATGTTATAGTTCATCACGAAGCTCTTGTAGCTTGGTGGCAGTGATTGAAGAACTCTGTCAATGACACTATCAACAGGAAGATTAACTCCCAGTTGAGTCAAGTGATTATGATACCCAGACATTTTGAGTATATGTTCACTGACAGAACTATTCTCCTCCATCTTGCAGCTATAGAACTTATTGGAGACTTCATATCTTAAAGCATGGCACACTGAACTATCGAGTAGTCATCAGCTTTGCTCTGCCAGACGTTCATAACATCTGGTGTTGCTCCAGCAGCAGGCCTGGCACCCAGCGGTGCTTCCAGGACGTAATTCTTCTGTGCAGCAATGAGGATAATCCTCAAGTTACGGACCCACTCCGTGTAATTGCCACCATCATCTTTCAACTTTGCTTTCTCAAGGAACGCATTAAAATTCAACGGAACAATAGCACGGGCCATCTATCTACAACCAAACATAGACAAGCATGATACTATCAGGTACTAAGTTCATGATAAATTTAAGTTCAATTAATCATATTACTTAAGAACTCCCACTTAGAAAGACATCCCTCTAATCTTCTAAGTGATCACATGATCCAAATCAACTAAACCATGACCGATCGTCACGTGAAATGGAGTAGCTTTCAATGGTGAACATCAATATGTTGATCATATCTACTATATGATTCACGCTCGACCTTTCGGTCTCAGTGTTCCGAGGCCATATCTGCATATGCTAGGCTCGTCAAGTTTAACCTGAGTATTCTGCGTGTGCAAAACTAGCTTGCACCCGTTGTAGATGTACGTAGAGCTTATCACACCCGATCATCATGTGGTGTCTGGGCACGACGAACTTTGGCAACGGTGCATACTCAGGGAGAACACTTTTATCTTGAAATTTAGTGAGAGATCATCTTATAATGCTACCATCAATCAAAGCAAGATAAGATGCATAAAAGATAAACATCACATGCAATCAATATAAGTGATATGATATGGCCATCATCATCTTGTACTTGTGATCTCCATCTCCGAAGTACCGTCATGATCACCATCGTCACCAGTGCGACACCTTGATCTCCACTGTAGCATCGTTGTCGTCTCACCAATCTTATGCTTCCACGACTATCGCTACCGCTTAGTGATAAAGTAAAGCATTACAGCGCGATTGCATTGCATATAATAAAGCTACAACCATATGGCTCCTGCCAGTTGCCGATAACTCGGTTACAAAACATGATCATCTCATACAATAAAATTTAGCATCATGTCTTGACCATATCACATCACAACATGCCCTGCAAAAACAAGTTAGACGTCCTCTACTTTGTTGTTGCAAGTTTTACGTGGCTGCTACGGGCTTAGCAAGAACCGTTCTTACCTACGCATCAAAACCACAACGATAGTTTGTCAAGTTGGTGTTGTTTTAACCTTCGCAAGGACCGGACGTAGCCACACTCGATTCAACTAAAGTTGGAGAAACTGACACCTGCCAGCCACCTGTGTGCAAAGCACGTCGGTAGAACCAGTCTCGCGTAAGCATACGTGTAATGTCGGTCCGGGCCGCTTCATCCAACAATACCGCTGAACCAAAGTATGACATGCTGGTAAGCAATATGACCAAAAGACGTTGTCATCAATCACCAAAACCACTTCGAGAGAGATATGCCTCAACAATCTCCCCCTTTTTGGTGGATTGATGACAACTAGGCATTTGCACAAGGAAAAGATATAAAAGTAAGAATACTTAGAACTACAAAATATAGACGGGCTCCCCCTGAATGTGTGCACCTAGTTAGTGGAGCCTTTGGAATGCAAGACACACACATTCGGATCAACACTCCCCCTATATTTTATAGTCCAACAATTCTAAGCACAGGATATATGAGAGAAGGGTATAAAACAGGATAAGCATGCAACTATAAGATACTACAGTACTGAAAGACATAAGTAATAAGGTAGCGATAGGGAGCATATGTCTCACACCATATGTCTAGAACTTAGGTCTCACTGGCACCAAACCAAACCAAACCAAGCAAAGACAACTAGAAAACACACGAGAAAACACAAGACACAAAGACACGCTCGCAACACAGCAACAACCCAAATCCCTAAACTCTCTCCCCCTTTGGCATTGAGACACCAAAAGGGCAAAGAGCGTTGCTACCGCTCCATGTGATGGCAAGCTGAGGATCTCGAACATCACATCTCAGCGTGTTCATCTGCATCTCCGTCGTTGGTCGGAAACTGCTCGGCGTCTGAATCAGTCCAAGGGCAATGCTGGTGAATCCATTCCTCCTCTTCATTGATCTGTCCCTCAGAACTGTTGACAATGGTCGCACCCAGGTGATGCATGAGCTCCTTGTGGTGCACCCTGGCCTTCTTCTCAGCCACATGAGTCATGTACTGACCATGAGACTCCATGCAGAGAAGCTTCTTCATCTTGCGTTTAAGCTTCTTTGCCCAACAAGGTTCTGCACTAGCGGGCCCAAAGTCCTCCTCGTGATAATCAGTTGCAGCCTCACCCTCAGCCTCCATGGCAGTAGCAGCAGTAGATGGACCCCCGGGTTTAGGCGCTGGGGTGCCCCAATTTTCCTTCTTCCTCAGATGCTTGATCTCATGAGAAACGAAGTCTCCAGATTCCAACATCACTCTGGGATAAACACGTGCTCAGGCCTTCTCAATGAGCCTCATGATGAATGGACCATATATCGGACACTTGCGCTCAGAAACGGCAGAGAGAAGATCATACCACATAACATGAGAAATGTCCAGGCTCTCTCCAGTGTTTGCTTCCTTCTCATGCTGGCAGAAAAGAAGCATGTCCACGAGATAGGAGTGGACCTGATCCAGATTCCCGATGCGAGGGAAGAGAGTCTCACGGAAGACACGATGACGAATGTCCAGAAACGTAGACAGCTCATAGGTTTCCTTCTTAGTCACTAGGTGAACCTTCACAGTGCAGTAGGGCCAAAGGGCTTGCTTGTGAGTGGATGTAGCATTGCGGTGAGGGCGGAAGCCTACTGGAGTCTCAAGCCCTTGATCTTCCACATCAAGTAACTACATGAAGGCCTTCCACTTGACGGAAAGTAACTTGCCATTGGTCATCCAAGTCAGAGTCCTGTCGGCATCAGTTCCAGGATGAACGGTAGCAAAGAATTGAGCCACCAAATCTGCATCGAAATCCTCGTTGAAATGCATGATCCTGGGAATGTTCAGCTGAGTACACATCTGAAGGGCTTCGCCAAAGTACTCGAGGTCCTTCTCCATGGCATCAATGTCGATGGAGCGAACATCAACATAGAGATTCTTCTTGGCCTTGATCACATCAAAATAGACGGCAAACTGAAAGCGGTTCCAGAACGGGCGGTTGACCAAAGTGGGATCTTGGTCCGCCTCATAGGGGTTGCGGCGACGCTTTTCCAAAACTCCTTGGAAGTTATCTCAGTCACAGTCTTTCCCTTTGGCTTGTTGGCAGATCTCTTTGACTGCTGAGGTGGTGGAGGAGCACTAGCGGATGCGCCTGCTGGTGGCGGTTGAGTGCTAAAGGAACCACCTGCTGGCTCAGAGGTGCGGTAGTGCTTTGACGTTGCACGCCCGGGGTTGACACGGCGGACCTGCTGCTCAGGATGATCATCACCTGGAACCAAACACAAGAACACGCAAAACAACCAGAAAGAACGAGCATAAGCCAACAAACGCAACAAAAGGATCAAGGTATGGCAGGAACATGATGGAACTTGGCAGGCAGCGGTAGTACCGCGACATGCACGCGGCAGTACCTCCCAAGCGGTAGTACCGCTCCAAAGAGAGCGGTAGTACCGCTTGAGGCGGGGAAACAGCAGTTCCCTACTACCGTGGTCAGATCCGGCACTACCGGCCTGCCAAATTCAAAAATATTCCTACCAAGCTCTAATCTAGATAGTCTAGTTGCCTTCTCCAACCTACTCAAGCCTACATTTAGCCAAAAACCTAGAGATGCAACCACCATTGCCCCTAAGACGCAAGATCTGAAAATGAAACAAAAGAAGAGAAGGAATGGGGGCAATACCGGCATCCATGGCAAGAAAACGAGGTGGGGATCGACTCCACCGAAGGAAATGGAGAGGGACGCCCCGAAGACGAAGATCCGCCGGAGCCCTCCCGCGGCAATGCGTGGCTAGAGAGAGGAAGAGGAACGAGGGGGCGAAGCGAATGGGTATGGGGAGAAGAAACCTCCCCCTGCCCCGATATAACCCCCTGGTCCCGTCCCTCAACGGTAGTACCGCGCTGGGGGGCGGTAGTACCACTTATAAGCGGTAGTACCGCGCACCACCAGCGGTAGTACCGCCCAGCACACCACGGCAACTAAACAACGCTTAGCTCGAAAGAAAAACAAAAAGGCAAGAAGAAGAGAGAACACACCAGCAAGAGGCCAAGACACACCTCTTCAAGAGAGGGCGGTGGCCGAGGCCACCTATGTTTGAGTCAAGAGGTATGGCGCCGCGAAGATTTTAACCTTGGGCCCATGACCAAAACTCGTCTTTGAAGCACAAGTACCATCAACAATGGCTAATGTGAAAGACTTGATCAATTTATGCATAATGGGGGGAGGGAGAGTTCATTGAGAGAACAACACTCCCCCTATGTCCATGCCTACATCTAAACTAGACAACAAACTGAGTGTGGTGGGGTGTGCAAGGGTTCAAGTCACATTGCTCGAATCAATGATATTTAGCTCATGCCTTAACTCGCGAAATCTTGCTTCATCCAAGGGCTTCATGAAAATATCTGCAAGGTTATCATGAGTGTTGACATAGTTGAGCTCGATCTCTCCTCACCTAATGTGATCCCGGATGAAGTGATACCGAATCTCAATATACTTCGTCTTGAAGTGTTGCACCGGGTTGAGAGAGATCTTGATGGCACTTTCATTGTCACACCAAAGAGGCACTTTGTCACAAATGACACCATAATCCTTTAAAGTTTGCCTCATCCATAAGAGTGGTGCACAACAACTACCGGCAGCTACATACTCCGCTTCGATGGACGAGAGAGACATACAACTTTGCTTTTTAGAAGACCAACTTACCAAAGAGCAACCAAGGAATTGGCACCCTCCAGAAGTGGACTTCCTATCCACTTTGTCTCCCGCCCAATCGGAATCCGAATACCCTACAAGCTTGAAGTTTGCACCTCTTGGGTACCATAAGCCAAAGTTTGGGGTATGAGCCAAATATCGAAAGATTCGTTTGACCGCCACATAGTGACTTTCCTTAGGTACGGCTTCAAACCGTGCACAAATTTCCACACTCAACATGATATCCGGTCTAGATGCACAAAGGTAAAGCAAGGATCCAATCATGGAGCGATATACCTTTTGATCCACCGCTTTACCATTGGGATCAATGTCAAGTTGGCACTTGGTGGGCATTGGAGTGGAAGCCGGCTTGACATCACTTAGCTTGAATCTCTTGAGCATGTCTTGGGTGTATTTGGCTTGGTTGATGAAGGTTCCTTCTCTTCTTTGCTTCACTTAGAACCCTAGAAAGAACTTCAACTCTCCCATGGAAGACATCTCGAACTTTGAGGTCATGAGAGCGGCAAATTCCTCATTGAAAGCATTGTTAGGGGAACCAAAGACAATATCATCAACATATAATTGGCACACAAACAACTCCCCTTTGACCTTCTTAGTAAAAAGAGTGGGGTCCATTAGCCCGACTTCAAAACCATGTAACAACTCGGTAAGGTGGTCATACCACGCACGTGGAGCTTGTTTAAGGCCATAGAGTGCCTTATCGAGTTGATACACATGATCGGGAAAGTAGGGATCCTCGAACCCGGGGGGTTGCTTGACATAAACCAATTCATTAATAGGACCATTAAGAAAATCACTCTTCACATCCATTTGTTGTAACTTAAAGTTATGATGAGAAGCATATGCAATCAACATGTGAATGGATTCAAGACGAGCAACGGGAGCAAAGGTTTCACCGTAGTCGATACCCTCGACTTGGGAGTAGCCTTGTGCTACCAAACGAGCCTTGATGCGAATGATAATCCCATGGGCATCTTGCTTGTTCTTAAATATCCACTTGGTTCCAATGACATTGTGGTTCCCCATCGGTCTTGGCACCAATCTCCACACTTTGTTGCGCTCGAAGTTGTTGAGTTCTTCATGCATGGCATTGAGCCAATCCGGATCTTCGAGCGCCTCATAGACCTTGTGGGGTTTGACACAAGAGACAAACGCGTGATGTTCACAATAGTTTGCCAATTGTCTACGAGTGCTTACCCCCTTTCTTAAGCTTCCAAGAACATTCGTCATGAGATGATCCTTGGTGGAGAGCTTGGAAGCAACCTTGGCGGCACGACGCTCCAATTCCTCCTCGGGGGTGAGACGAGGAGTGGACACTTGATCATCTTGAGCGTCGTCTTGAGCTTGTTCTTGTTCTTGAACTTGCTCGAAGGAGAGAACTTAACCTTGGGCATCACTTGGTGTGTCAACACCGTCTTGAGCATGATCTTGCCCTTGGTCTTGTTCTTGTGGAAGAGGGCCTTCACGTTGTTCTTCGAAAGCGTGTGGGCCTTGGGTTGGTGATGGCTCCACTTGAGTGGAGCATTGTCCTTCTCCTTCGGCCACAAGGGGTTCCTCAATGGACAGGATAAAACCAACACCCATTCTTCTTATGGCTTGAGGAGGAATTTCATCACCTACATCACAAGTGCCACTTTGCTCCACTTGGGAGCCGTTATTCTCATCAAACTCCATGTTACACGTCTCCTCAATAAATCATGTGGATTTATTGAGGACACGGTAAGATGAGAGGTTGTAGCATAACCAACAAATATGCCCTCATAAGCTCTAGCCTCAAATTTAGACAATCGAACACCTTTCTTGAGAATGAAACACTTACACCCGAACACCCGAAATGTGGGGACCCCGACTCATAAGTCGTGATCACCGAATGCACATGTACAGTGATCCCAGAGATCAATGCTCACTGAACACACAGAAGCTGAATAACAAGAGTCTTACATCCATACATACCGTATTACACAAGTAGGACCATTATGGTCAAGTCTTGAGTATAACATCGCAGCGGAAATCTTCGTCGATAACTTGGACCCATGCCATCTGCCTTAATCCTACAGGCATTCTGACTGGGAAGCATCCTAGCTCGCATGTTCGTCACCGAGGTACTCTTCTTCATATCATGTTCTTTCATGCCTGGCCAATAAAATAACCAGTGGCAAGCCAATGAGTACTTTGAATGTACTCGCAAGCAACCCATGTTTTGGTTCAAGATACAACAATGCATGATATAGGTAAATTTTTGCGGAAAGCTAGTTTTGAGTGCAATGACATGTTCAACAAATTTGTAAGACATGCATCAGGAGAATTCAATTAACCATGAGGACAGGTTACAGATATCAACATAAAAAGAGTGGGCACCAACCCAACTCAATCATGTCAAGTCCTTTGACTTGACCCAAGTAGTTCTCCCCACTTATCCAAACACACACACTGGTTGAAAACAAGTGGACGTAGCCCAAGAGCGGTTACCCAACTGTCCTTGACCGTGGACACGGCTATTCGAATAGTTTTACACTCTGCAGAGGTTGCACACTTTACCCACAAGAGCCAGGGAACTTCCGTGTCATCCAGGACCCGCGGTACCTCAAGTACCCGGGGTAAGCACCCGATCACTATCTTTCCCTAGACGACACTAACATGGAGTCCACTCGTTGTTCCGTATCCTCACGATGTACATCATACGAGACTCACTCGAGATCGTAACATCCGAGAGGGGACACAACGGTGTATCCGGTGCCCTATGAAAACAGTCATGGCCGCCCTACCTGGCACGACCCCGTCCCGAGAGAGAGCACCAACTCTCCCCCATCACTAGTAATGCGGGCTCCAAGCTAGTATCGGCCTAGGTAATCAATAATGTCCTTTCCCATATAAGGGTAGAGTGGTTGCGCATGTAAGGTTGGAATAACGGTCGCAACTTAAACCAATCCGTTTTTGAAAACAACACACACACTTGCCTCGGTACACCACTTCGTCATCAAGTGGCTACCCAACTCATCATCTCCCTCGGGCATAAGTGGCACCCGACGGGGTTTACGAAAAGTCCTTTCAAAATACTTTGTCTCCATCACCATGCATATCCCCGTCCCTTTTTGCGTAGCAACTACTTTAGCATCCTATCTACTCCCACCGGCATAACCCTCATAAGGGGGTAGGGTCATGCACAATGCAAGTATCAACAAGGAAGTAACAGAGGCAACCCATCAAAGTGGTTACCATCTCATCATGATTCTGATGCAACACTAATAAAGTGCTATATGACATGCATAAAAAGGGTTTCATAAATATGGTCAAAGGGCTGCTTGCCTGTTTTAACAAAGTCTTCGAGGTCTTCAAATATCTCTGGTCCAACTCCAAGCATTTCGTCTACTTCGTCAACTATCGTCGAAAGCAACCATAATAAGCAACACAACAAGGCAGGAAATGAAAGTGCTCCAAAAATATTGATTTGACTTTTCTAGGACATCTCTGGTTATATGAAAATTAACCAGAGTGGTTTCATTGGAAGTGGATCAATGGATATTTCTAAACATTTCGATATGATGGAATCAAGGGGTTTATGGATTTGCAAGAAGTGTACAGAAATATATTTTTGAAAAATGAGCAAAGGCACCCATTTAACAAACCATGATTTTAGAAGCATCTGGGAGTTGGTTTCACTGGATTTGGAGTTCAAATGATTTTCCTATGAATTTGCAAAGTTGACAAATATGAAGAAGTGGTTCATTATTTTGTGAGGCACAGAAAGTATTAATAAAAATGTTCATAAACTAAGTTAGGAACCTAGAAGCATCTAGGAATTTGAATAATGCCATTTGGATCAAATTTGAGCCCTCTGTGATTTTCTAAAGTTTATCACAGAATTAAGAAAACTGGGATTTACTAAATAAGTGTGAAGGAAACTTCTCTGGAAAAATGTGCAAGCTCTTCTATGAGGTAGGGAATGATTTATAGAGTCACTAGAAATTTGAATCACTAGATTTGGAGTTCATTTGAATATTTGGGAGCTTTTACAATTTTATCTGGAAAAGAAAAGAGAAAAAGGGGTATTAGCCTTATCTTGCGCACCGGGCGGGAGATAGCAGTGGGCCGGCCCAGCGGCTCAGCTGCGCTGGCGACAGGGGGTGATGTCGAAGACGGCTCCTTGTGAGGGCGCTTTCGCCATGGAAACGCGGGAGTAGCGCGGCCCGCCTCCACTTACGCGAGCGAGCAGGCGCGCGATGGAGTTTTAAACCTGACAGGCAGGGCCCCTGTTAGGATGTGAGGCTGACCGACGGGCCCCACAGCCATCGTCGTCAACCTCCGTCCAGAGAGGACGGCGAGCTCACCGGCGGTGATTCCGGGCACGGCGAGGCGAACAGGTGGCACCGACGTGTTCAGCGTCGAAGCGCACTTCGGGTGGAGGTGGTGACGGTCGTCGGGGAGCAGTGGTTCGCCGGCGACCAAGAAGCCGGCGGCGAGGCTTCGGGAGGTGGATGGATAGCTCACTCCGGGCTGAAATCGAAGCGGTGCAAGAAGAGGAACCAGTCAGTGGAGTCTTCTGGCTCCAGATCAAGAGAAAGGGGAGGCGGAGGAGGCCTATACCCCTGGATCGACGGCGACCCGAGGCGGCGGGGCTCGAGCTCGATCTCGAGCTCGGGCGTCTCTGGGCATGAACTGGTGGTGCCGGTGGATGATTTGGAGTGGGAGAGAGCGAGCAGGAGCAAAAGTATGGCTCAGGGAGGCCTTTAAGTAGGCGAGCTACGGTTCACTGTAGACCCGCCTGCCGGCGAGGTCGTTGCCGTTGATGTGGGTCACGGGGGCGCGCGTGGGCATGTCTGGGGTGCTCATGGGTTCGGTCCAGAGCAAGGGAGAGAAGAGAGAGGAAGCAGGAGGGGCCAGAGGCGCCGCGCGTGTGAGTCCGCTCATTGGAGCTCTCGGGCGGCCGGCGCGCGTGCGAGCAAGGGCAGCAGGAGGGAGAAGGAGGAGGGGGACAAAGGCGTAGCGTGCTGCGGACGTCGAGGAGCATCGGCTGTCGTGAGGGGGAGAGCCGAGGTGGCCGGAGGTGGTTGGCAGGGGGCGTCTACAGTGCGGGAGCGCACTGTAACTCGCTCTAGAGCGTGCAAATGGCCGGCATGCCATTTTTTTGGCAAAGTGGGCATGGCCAAGCATGTCTGGTAGCTCTAGGGAGGAGTAAAGAATGTGGGGAAAGCCTTGGATGCCTTGGGTGGCCACTGGAGTGAGGAGGGAGGTGAGGAAGAGGGGTGCAAGGGCTGTTCAGAGAGGTAAAAGAGGTGGTGTCACCCCTCAATTATTGATCTGAGATGCAGCCATTGCTACTGGAGGTTGAAGAGGTCTAGGAGGGGTTGTGGTAAAAAGTGGAGGCCATGGAGAAGAGTGGAAGAGGTCAAAACAGGGGTTTTAGTAAAATGGCAGAAGGTGTTTGATGCTTGTTTGGGCAAGAAAATTAATTCCACTTGCCATGAGAATTAACAGGATGGAATGGAACATAGAAGTAGGATGTTCCACCAAGTTTGAGCTCATTTGGGCAAAGTAGCCAATGTAACTTTGGTAAACCCTAGAAATCAACAGAAATGGCTTTACCAAGATTTAGTCATGCAAATCTATTCTCCTTGATACACCACTTGGTGTAGTGTCATCATTTGAGGTTATGAACATGTCCACAAAAGTTCAGATCAAAAGGAGAAAGTTGCCAATGTAGAGTTGTTCAAATTTGGTTCTGAACAGGAAGGGTTTTGGGGTACTTTGAGCAAGATAACATTCTCTCCAACTTGTGCCATTTGGTCTATATGAATAATTATACCATTTGATCATGGTCACAAGGTTTGAGAACATTTGGACATGTTTGGCAATGTAAAGTTGCTCAAACTTCAAAATGGACAGAAATGGTTTTGAGGAGATTTCATGGGGTTATACTATTCTCCATGACATGATACTTGGCACGATCATCAAGCATGTCATATGTGACATGCTAGAATTTTCTTGGAATTTTTGGGGAATATTTCCGGTAGAAATATTTCAAATCCTTGAAATGGGCAGAAATGGTTTTTGAGGGATTTGACCAATATTTTGAACATGACCATGTGTTGAAACTCTTATATATGGACAATATATGTCCATTGAGTTTCCCTGATTTTTGTCAAATATTTTTGAAACAATAAAATAATTTTTCCCTATTAAAGACCATTTCTGGCCTTAAGAAAAATCTTTTAAATAAAATAGGAAAATAACTTTTAAAATTATATTTTTGTGGTTTATGGGAGTCCTATATCTAATAGGATTCAAATATACCTTTTGAAAGATTTTTCACACCCCAAATCAAGTACTTGAAGTGCAAACCTCAATTCAGGGGTTTTGGAAAACTAATTTTAGAAAATACTATTTGGCCCAATTATTTTTGCAAGAAATTATTTTTATGTCCTATACACATGGCATGATCATTGGTTCAAGAGTTTGGAGCAAGGAGATGAAGTATAGGAGTTGGAGGATTTATTTGATTTTTAGAGCACTTGCAAACAACAGACAAAATCCAAACAAGGCAAGGTCAAAAGACTCAAAAGTTTTTGTCAAACCACATTTTATCATGATTGTTAGCTTAAGTGTTGTGGCATGAAAATCAGGGTGTGACAGACCTACCCCCCTTACAAGAATCTCGTCCCCGAGATTCCCAGACTAGGCGCGGAAAGGAATACGGAAACTTGGATTTGGGGTAGTCTTCACGTCCTCATACTGCTTCTGCTTCCGTTTGGTGCTCCATTGAACCTTGAAGTACTCGATGGCATGGCTTCGTGTTTGTCGTCCTGCTTGATCCAGATTGCAGTTGGGGTCTCTCGCATAGGTCATATTGGGCTGGAGGTCGATGGCTCGGTGATCGATGTCCTTGTAGAGGTCAGGCTAGCTAGGAAGTTGGAAATGTTTCCGGAGTGGTGTCGTGTGGAAAAACGTTGTGCACAGTGGGTGACCCAGGTGATAACTCTAGCTGGTAGCCGTCTATTCTTCGTCTTGCGGTGACCTTGGAGGGGGCTGATAAATCTTGGTGTGAGCTTCCCTTTGACATGGAAATGCTTGGTTCCATTAAGAGAAGTGGCTTGCAGATACACCTGGTTTTCAACGCGGACGTTTATTTCTTGGAGAAGGTGGTTGGTATAGTTCTTCCACCTTGGCATGGCGGTCTTCAAATGTTTCTTCACCAGCTCAGTGATTCTTCTTCCGTCTTCGGGTAGACAAGTATGTCATTAAATAAAGATGACAACTAACTTGTCCAAGCACTCCACAAAGTTTATGGGGTACGTAAAGTGGGCTGAGGCATTGGTGGTGGTCACGGTTGAGTATTGGCCAAGGTCTTATTGATCTAGAGCCAAAGCCCAAGGTTAGGATCCGACCATGTTGTGGCTTGGTATGGCGTAAGGGTTTCAAGGATTCTAGTGTGCGAGTGAACATTTTATTATCTTATCCTTAAGCACGGTTTCTGAGATGCCAATAGTCTATCTAGTCATTCCAACAAATAACCTTATACCATCGAAAGCATCATCTCGTATAGGCCAAATCCAATCATCACTCATGATTTACCAAAGTCTCAGATAATTCCTCAGGGTCACTGATACAAACTCATGAAGTCATTTGTCCTCTATTCCTATATCCTCAAATTGGTCTTCCTTATGGCATCGTCAGTTCTTGTGCTATATTGTCGGTGTACTAGAGTAGGGGTACCCTAGTATCCTGAACTTGTGCACGGGCAGTTGCAGCGCCGCGCGGCAAGGCTTGCCGGACGACCGTCAGAGTCCTCCGTGGGTTCCTTTGGAGCCATTCAAGAACAAAGCATTCATGATGAAGAGACAAGGCCCCGGCAAGAGGATCTTGCCGGGAAGAGACAAGGCCCCGGCAAGAGGAGCTTGCCAGGAAGGCCAACCACGGCACTTCAAGAAACTTGCCACGACGCGCCGCGCGTCCCGGCAAGGCCCGGTGAGCGACAAGCTCCCGAACACGACAAGACGATGACCCCGACAAGGTACTCGCCGGGGGCCCGCTGCTACTCTGTACCCACGCTCCAGCGCACCCACCCACGTGCCGCCATGAGGCTTCCTCAGGGGCGCGTGGCGGGAGCCTGTGCAGCCAGGGGTACGCGGTGGCAAGCGGAGATGAAGAGAAGGCCATCGTGGCAAACGGTGGCGCTCCTAACGGTCACTTTTTGCACTGTTTAGGCAACTCAGACGGGCATTCAATGACCTTGTCCCCTGCCGTCAGAGTTAGGTAGGGTGCACTGTGCCCACAGTAGCGGTAGCTGCACCAACCGCATCCTTTTCCATTTTTACCCTTCTAGTCTACGTTGCCACCTGTCGGTGACCCCTTGAAAGTATAAAAGAAGGCCCAAGCGCAACGTAGAAGGGGTTCGACTCATTCAAAACATCAGGAACACTCTCACGCTCAGTCTGGCAGTGTCCATCGCTCCTGAGCAAGAATTCAATACACACAAACAAGCAACAGTAGGGTTTTACGCATCCGTGCGGCCCGAAGCTGGGTAAAAACTGCTCGCGTGTACTGCCTCGATCCGCTCTTCGCGCGGCCTCCGCCTCCCACCGAAGCGAAAGGGGCCCGGTCCCCATAGGTGTTGGTGGATCAGCTTCCCCCGACATCTTTGGCGCGCCAGGTAGGGGGCGTCGAGATTGTGCGAACCTGATCCGGCATGCACGCGAGCTAAATCTTCATCGTCTTCATCGACATGCCACCGAAGAAGAAGGATTCGGAGGCGTCCGTTCCGTCTGCGTCGCTTTCACCGCCTCTGGAGCAAGCGGGTGGTGGAGTGGACGCCGGCGGAAGAATGGGCGTCGACGAGGGAGCCCTCAGTGCGGCCAAGTCCAAGGACAAGGCGGCACAGACCTCGGCGTCCATGCGCGCACCGCGCCCCTCTCAGGAGGCGCAGGACCAGCAGCGTCATGGCGTTCACAGCGCCATACGTCCGCTGGGCCAAGATCAAGCTGGTGGTTCTCGTGGCGCTCAAGACCAACATGCACGTCAACATGCTGGCTCGAGCGAAGTACGGTCGCCTGGACGGGGCACTGCTCCTTCTAACGTGGTTAGGAGTCCGAGCACGCCCCACTCCTCGCACCGTTCACCTCCGCCGCCCACCACTCCAGCAGAAGCCTTGGCGCGAGCTCAACTGCTCCTAGACTATCCTCCGATGGCGGACAAGACCGACGAATGGAGGGCCACTATCCAGAGCCTCATCGGCTTTGCCAACGGCGACACTGCGCGGCAACCAAGCACCTCGCTGCCGCGGCAGGACAGCCGAATGCGAGCCGATGGCAACAAGACCGGGGGAGGTGCGATTTCCATGCACTCTCCACTACGAAGGCCAAAATTGCCGACTCGCCGGGTCCACCCCGACAGCGGATCCACCGTGTCGTCGGACCCACGAGCTCGTCGCGACCAGCGCCAAGTTCTCCATGAACGACAACAAGAAGACGCTCGAACCCGCATCGAGCGCCGAAGAGAAGCGCGACGTCAATCCGACAAGCGCGCTGGGCCCTCTGTTGACATGCATGCGCCAGGGGAACCAGGCGATCTGCCGTACGTGGTAGGTTGTCCTGCGTTCACCCGTGAGCTGCGGCAAGTCCAATGGCCCAGCACAAAGAATTTCAAACCAGACGTACCAGAGAAGTACGATGGCAAGACGCATCCGTCGGAGTTTCTCAGCATCTACACCATCGCGGTGCAGGCTGCCGGGGGACGGGACGACAAGATCCTTGCCAACTACTTCCCGCTGGTTCTCAAGCCCAATGTAAGGTCCTGGCTCATGCACTTGCCGGACAATTCCATTTCCTCTTGGGAAGATTTATGCCATCAGTTTGTCGGTGCCTTTACAGGCGGCCACAAGCCACATGGCCAAGAGAGCGATCTTCATCTGCTCGCCCAGAAGGAAGGAGAGCCACTGCGCAAGTACATTCAGAGATTCAGCCGTTTACAGCATAACATCCCAGACGTCCACCCCGCCGCGATCATCAGCGCGTTCCATCAGAACGTGCGAAACCGAAGGATGAGGGAGGAGATGGCGATGTGTAAGATCAGGGATGTCAGCGAGCTTTACGCCCTGGCCGACAAGTGTGCACGCGCTGAAGAGGGGAGGAGGCTCCCCGGAGAGAGTACAGGAGCAGGAGGATCCGACAGTGAGGATGCAGCCCCGACAAGGAAAGGCCGGCGGCGGAACAACAGAAGGAAAAAGGGCAAGGAAGTGCTAGCTGTCGAGCAGACCGGCAACGGAGGTGGCGCCAAGGAAGTTAAAGCTGGTGGCTCCGACAAGGAGGCCCAGCCTGTGGCGGCCGCCGACAAGCAGGACAGCTCCGGCAAGCAGTATTGTAAGATTCACCGCACCAAGGGTCACGATCTCCAGAACTGCAAGAAAGTCGAACAGCTTGTTGAGCAACAGAAAGCTGAGTACGAGTGGCGCGACAAGGAGAAGGCCCAGGAAGGAACTGGTGGATCCGGCAAGAAACGCCCCGGCCAAGGAGGACGCCGCGGCAAGGCCAAGCAACGGCAAGGAGACAGACCTTCCCGCGGCCGTGACAAGGATGAAGATGACGACGATGACGAAGACATGGATGATGACGAGGCCGACGAGCAGGAATTTCAGAAAGCCACAGAGGTCCTGTGCGTTGACGGTGGCGCCTCTCTGCATACTTCGCACCGTCAACTCAAGTAGTGGATGCGGGAAGTGAATGCAGCAGAGCCATCCATAGAGTCACGCAAGCCACTGAAATGGTCCAACACGCCTATCATCTTCGACATTGAGGATCACCCTGATCGCGTAACTGCGGTCGGGTGCTTGCCGATGTTGGTTTCACCAACTATCCGCAACCTCAAGGTCACGAAGATGCTAGTTGAGGGCGGGGCCGGCTTGAATCTGATCTCCTTCGCGGTCCTTCAGAAACTCCAGATCCCTGACAGTGAGCTCGAAGAGACCGGCACATTCCAAGGAATCAACCCGGGAAGGAGCAAGCCGAAGGGGAAGATCACGCTGCCGGTCACATTTGGCAGCGAGCTGAATTTCAGAACTGAGAGGGTCATGTTTGACGTTGCCGATTTTCCATTGCCCTACAATGGGATCCTTGGCCGTCCAGCGCTCGCCAAGTTTATGGCAGCCTCTCACTATGCATACAACATGCTCAAGATGCCAGGCCCGATAAGTGTCATCTCTGTCCCCGGTGACAAGAAGGATGCCCTTATCTGCGCCGACAAGATCTACCAGGAAGCAGCAGCCGCAGCTGATCGCAACACACTTACCGCTGAAGCTCCCGGGGGGAAGAAGAAGACCAAGTCCGGCAAGAGCTCTGACGCCTACTCCGACAAGCGCACCTCTTCGGAGTGCTGCGCTACCGTCGAGGACGCACCATCGAGCTCCACCGGCAAGTGTAAGAAGGCAATGGCAGCTCCACCTGAGACTAAGAAGGTGTCCGCCAAGGAGGATGGCACTGGTGGTACCTTCACCATCAGCGCCACTCTTGACCCCAAATAGGAAAGCGCGCTCGTTGCTTTCCTGCGGGCGAATGTCGACGTGTTTGCATGGCAACCGTCTGATATCCCCGGTGTTCCCAGGAAAGTAATCGAGCACCACCTTGCCGTCTGTCCTCATGCGCGGCCCGTCAAGCAGAGAGTCAGGAAGCAAGCAGTGGAGCGCCAAGAATTCATTGCAGAAGAAATCAAGAAGTTGGAAGCAGCAGGCCTTGTCAGAGGAGTGCTCCATCCCACGTGGTTGGCCAATCCTATTGTTGTGCGCAAGGCTAACGGGAAATGGAGACTTTGTATTGACTTCACTGATGTTAATAAAGCTTGTCCCAAAGACCCATTTCCCTTGCCGCGTATTGACCAGATTGTTGACTCCACAGCCGGATGTGATTTGCTTTCATTTCTTGATGCATACTCAGGATACCATCAGATCTTCATGGCAGAAGAGGATGAGGAAAAAACCGCATTTATCACCCCTTGCGGCACATACTGTTTTGTACGGATGCCCTTTGGGTTGAAGAATGCTGGTTCAACATTTGCAAGGGTAGTCCATGTCGCTTTTGAGCCACAGATACACAGAAATGTGGAAGCCTACATGGATGATATAGTGGTCAAGAGCAAAAGCAAGGCTACTCTGATTCAAGATCTAGATGAAACTTTTGCAAATCTGCGCAAGATCAACCTCAAGCTCAACCCCGAGAAGTGCGTGTTTGGAGTCCCTTCCGGCAAGCTTCTCGGGTTCTTTGTGTCTCAGCGGGGAATTGAAGCCAACCCCGACAAGATCAAGGCCATCGAGCAGATTGAAGCACCGAAGCGCGTCAAGGATGTGCGAAGGCTTGCCGGTTGCGTGGCTGGTCTCAACAGGTTTATCTCTAAGTCTGCTGAGCGCGCCCTGCCATTTTTCAAAATATTGAAAAAGGCAGGTCCAATGAAATGGACTCCGAAAGCAGAGGCCGCGCTGCAGGACTTGAAGAGATACCTGTCCTCCACTCCAATACTTGTCGCACCTAAGCCACAAGAGAAGTTGCTGCTATATCTGGCAGCAACCAATCAAGTGGTTAGTGCTGCGTTAGTAGCGGAGAGGGAGGCGGACGATGAGCCAGCGACCGCGGCAAGTGAATCCAGCGACAAGCAGGGGGCTTCTCCGACAAGCTCTGGCCCCGACAAGGTTGAATCTGCGCTGACGTGCAAGGAGGTGCAGAAGAAGATGGTGCAGCGCCCAGTTTACTTTGTCAGCTCCCTTCTCCAGGGGGCTAGGTCGAGGTACTCTGGTGTGCAAAAATTGCTTTTCGGCCTTCTCATGGCCTCGAGAAAGCTGCGCCATTACTTCCAGGCACACGAGATCACAGTTGTCACTCGCTTTCCGCTGAAGAGGATACTGCAGAATCCAGAAGCAACAGGCAAGATTGTCGAGTGGGCTTTGGAACTATCAAGCTTTGGCCTCAAGTTTGAGAGCACTGCAACGATCCAAAGCAGGGCATTGGAAGAGTTCATAGCAGAGTGGACGCCAACCCCAGACGAAGAAATTCCAGAGACGAGCATCTCCGTCAAAGAGGCAAGCAAAGAGTGGCTGATGTACTTTGATGGTGCCTTCTCGCTGCAAGGCGCCGGCGCAGGCGTGCTGCTTATCGCACCCACCGGAGAACACCTCAAGTACGTAGTTCAGATGCATTTTCCCAAGGAGCAAGCAACGAACAATACCGCAGAGTATGAAGGTTTGCTTGCCGGACTCAGAATCGCGGCAGACCTTGGGATCAACAAGCTCATTGTCAGGGGTGACTCGCAGTTGGTCGTCCGCCAAGTAAACAAAAACTACCAGAGTCCATTGATGGAAGCTTATGTTGATGAAGTGAGAAAGCTAGAAAAACACTTTGACGGCCTGCAAATGGAACACGTTCCACGAGCTCAGAACGATATTGCTGACGGCCTGTCAAAGTGCGCAACACTAAAGTTACCTGTGGAACCAGGGATTTTTGTGCTCAAGCTGACTCAACCATCCGTAACACCGTCGACTAGACAGAGAAAGAAGAGGAAGTTGGTTTCTGATGACTACTTTCCGGCAGAGCTTCTCGAAGCCGCCGCCAAGAAGGTCCCCAAGATCGACGCCAAGAGTGCTGAGGAGCAGTCTGCTCCGGCGAACCCTTTGGTTTGTTCCGTTGAAGCAAACGCTCCCGACAAGTTTTGCTCCGGCAAGCTTGCCGGGGAATATCACGCTCCGGCCGAACCGCAGGTTCTTGCCGTAGAAGCGGATGTTCCCACAGCAACAGATATGCCTTTAGCCCTTGTTGTCGAGCCGCAAGCTCCAGCATGGGCGCAGCAGATCGTCCGTTTCCTTCAGACAGGAGAGCTTCCCGAAGAGCAAGAAGAAGCGGAAAGAGTAGCCCGGCAGTCAAGTATGTACAAGTTTGTCGACAACACACTGTACAGAATAAGACTCAACGGTGTGAAATTGAAGTGCATTCGCCGGGAAGATGGACAACAGCTGTTGGCAGAGATACATGGAGGCATATGTGGTCACCACATTGGCGCAAGAGCACTTGCCGGCAAAGCATTCCGACAAGGTTTCTTCTGGCCGACAGCCCTCCAGGATGCAACTGCACAAGTAACCAAGTGTGAAGCGTGCCAGTTCCATTCCAACTAGATACACCAGCCAGCTCAAGCTCTCCAGACGATCCCTTTATCCTGGCCATTTTTGGTCTGGGGGCTCGACATCCTCGGCCCCTTTCCCCGAGCTGTTGGGGGCTTTGAGTTCTTGTACGTCGCCATCGACAAGTTCACAAAGTGGCCGGAAGTGGAACCAGTGAGGAAGGTGACAGCACAGTCAGCAGTCAAGTTCTTCAGGTCGATTGTTTGCCGTTTCGGGATCCCTAACAGGATCATCACCGATAACGGCACACAATTTACGAGCCGCACCTTCATGCAGTACGTCCAAGATCTTGGCGTCAAGGTGTGCTTCGCTTCTGTTGCTCACCCGAGAAGCAACGGTCAAGCGGAGAGGGCAAATGCTGAAGTGCTGCGAGGCCTCAAGACCAGAACTTTCGACAGGCTGCACAAGTGCGGAAGAAACTGGATCGAGGAGCTGCCGGTGGTTCTTTGGTCGATCAGGACGACGCCAAATCGAGCCACTGGCCAGACACCCTTCGCTCTAGTCTACGGAGCAGAGGCAGTTCTCCCCACGGAACTCGTTTACGGGTCACCTCGAGTGCTCGCTTATGATGAGCTCGAGCAAGAGCAGTTGCGCCAAGATGACGCGCTGCTCCTTGAGGAAGACCATCTTCAGGCTGCTGTGCGAGTCGCTCGCTACCAGCAAGCTTTGCGTCGCTACCATAGCCGCAAAGTTAAAGCCAGGAGCTTCGAGGAAGGCGACCTTGTTCTTCGGCGTGTTCAGTCCGCCAAGAATTCCAACAAGTTGACGCCGAAGTGGGAAGGCCCTTATCGGGTGAAACGAGTCACTAGGCCCGGCGCTGTCCGCCTTGAGACCGAAGATGGCATTCCGGTGAGCAACTCCTAGAACATTGAACATCTTCGTAAGTTTTACCCGTAGGGCGCGGTTGCCGGAAGCTTTTCCAGCAACCACCTTTTGTACAAGTCTTGCCGCTGTTGCATGTAATCCCTTGTACAAAGCCGGGCGCAGACCCCGTGCACCAGTAAAGTTCATGTGCCCCGCACATCTTGTCAGTTTTTTTATGCTATAATCCTTTTTCGCATATGTTATCTGACACTTTGTGCAGCACCAGACCCCGGTAAGCGATAACGAGCCCAAGGCTCCATATCATTACTTTATTTCTCTGTTTCTTTCTCAAAAGAAGGAAGGTTCCCTCGCCCACAAAGTTTACCAGGGGGGAGGATAAGATAATGGTGTGGACCAGGCCGTTCAAGAAAGTTTCTCCTTGCCGGGAAGCAGACGACAGAAAAGCTAAGTTGCTAAAGTTTGAGCAATCAGTTTTTTTAAGTTTTTGAGTTATTTTCCTTGAACGACCGTGCTTTGTATGGAAAACCTGTGCGCGGAGGAACCAACTCGTAGCTAGCTGCGCCCTTACTTTGTTTCGAGTCCGCTCAACAACTTAAGTGAGCTGCAACTAGTTGCGACAAGGTTGCTTGTCGGTAGCGACCCCGCCAGCAGGCTGCTGAAGTTCCGCACTCGGCGCTCGCGGCAAGGGTGCCTGCACCGGCAAGTTTCCCTAGAAAGCGTAGGGCAGAACCATACAAAGCCAAGAGTCGAGTAAAGGAAGTAACACAACAATTTTTTGCCTAAGATAGAGTTATATTACAAAATAACTTGTCGCGCCTCTAATAAAGTGTTCCCATGACATGACTGGCAGCGACAAGAAAAGAAGAAAACGTACGGCCTAATCTACGCGACCGCCGTCAACCCTTTTGACCTCGTTCACCCTGTCCACAATGGGTGCGACGAGGGCCTTAAGTGCGTCAAGATCAGCGTCCGCCGGCAGCCTCTTGAGGACGTTGGTGAGGTTGAGGCCCGGATTGCGGAAGGCCACCTTCACCAGCACCTTCTCCAGAACTCCGGCACAAATCGAGCGTGACTCGTCGGCCAACTGCTTTGGGATCCGTTCCCGGAGTTGCTGGAGCGCCGCCGCCACGCCTTTGAAGAACAGAGTGAGCTTGGCGCTGGGTTGGAGTTTCTCGTCGGAGGAGTACCCGAAGCCTTCCACCCCCAATTGTACCAGCTCCTCTTCGATGACTGCAGCAATGTTCACGAGGCCCTCCGTCCAGAGCGCCACAATATCTCTGAGAAGATTCTGGGTTTCGGCGGCCCTCGCTAGCAGCGCCTCGTTGGCCTTGATGTCCTTCTTCAAGTCCGCCTCCCGTTTCTTGGCGCCGTCCAACGTCTCCGTCAGGGTGGCCAGCTTCAGCTCCAGATCAACATTGGAATTCCTGGCGGTGCGCAGCTCTTTGCCCTTCTCGGAGAGTTGGCCCTGCAGCTCACCGTGGGCAAGGGTGTCCTTCTCGCGCTCCAGCTTGAGCGCGGCAAGCTCTTCGCCACCCACCTTCAGATCAGCCTCCAGCTGCGCCACCTTTACTTCCAATTCCTTCTTGGCGGTCTCGGCAGCCGCGGCCGCATCCTTTGCCTCTTGGAGCGACCCGCCAAGTGCCCGTTCGCGCGCGGCAAGCTCCTCCTCGTGGCTGTCGAGGTTCACTTTCCGCTGACCCAGCTCGCCTTCTCGCGCGTACAGCTTCTCGCCGGTGAGCCGCTGCTGCTCTTCAGCTTCGGCCTTCTCGAGGAGGAAGGCCTTCCGCTCTTCAGCAAGCTGCTCCCGCTCCTCCGCCAAGGCCCGGAGAGCTTCCTGGCGAAAACCCCGGAGCTCCTCCGCGCGCTTCTCTATATCCACGCTCGCTTTCGCAACGAGCGCTTCCCGGGACTCCAACTTGACTTGACGGGCGCGATAGAGCGCTAGCAGCCTCCGCAGCAGCCGCTCCTCCTCGGGCTCGTCACTGCTGCTTCCTGGCGCGTCAACGACCGACAACCCGGCGGAGGCGAGCACCTCCCCATACAAAACTTCTCCTTCCACCGGCGCCCTGGAGCTTGACGCCCAAGGGAGCTTGATGAAGATGCCCTCTCCAGCCTTCAGATAGGCGCCGGGCTGGGGCTCCTCGGAGCCCGACGCTGCGGCAGCGGTGGAGGGATCGGCGGTCGGTGCAGCGCCTGACGCTCCTGTGGCCTCAGGGCCGTCAGTGCGATCGCCAGATCCCCCGCCAGCTTCCTCGGCGGCAGCCTTGGCAGCCTTTTCACCGGCAGGCACATCGGCACCAGCTCCGTCTTCGGCGGCCGCGGCATCATCAGTGTTGCCGCGCGCGTCCTCTCCGCCGCCCGCCTCGGCCTCCATCGGATCCGCGGAGGGTGGACCTGACGACCGGAGAAGAATGAGAAGTCAAACAAGCACTCAAGAAGAAAAATCAACAGAAAAATACAAAGAAAGTTTCGGGTAGGAAGGATTACCTGTGCTGGGATCCGCTGTCATAAGCTCCACCACCGGCGGATCGTGTCCCTTGCCGGAGACTCCTCCCTTGCCGGAGGCTCCTCCCTTACCGAAGAACGCTCCCTTGCCGGGGAGTCCGCCCTTGGCGGCGTAGTCGAAGCAGACGACGAGTCGGAGCTGATCACCACGCCCTCCTGATGAAGCTGTTCTGCTCCTGCACAAACAAACCAGTGATCAGATGTCAACAAAGGAAAAGAGCAACCACGCGCACCCAGAAGCCGAAAGTAAACCATATGCTTACGCTGGGGGCTGCGCTGGGGGCTGCTCTGCGAAGTGATGGCCGGATCCGGCAAGGTGGTCTCGGGCGCGCCCCCTGTCATCGCAGTGGGCTCGTCCTCGATGACCACCACCTGAGCCTTGGCCCTCTTCGCCGCCCTCTAGGCCAGAGTCCTGAAAAGGGAGGGTCCAGGGTGGATCAAATCAGATGCAAGACAGGAATGGCAAGTTGAAGAACTACAAGAACAACAAGGGAACCTTACTCTTCTTCCTCTTCCTCGTTGGAGCTGAGCGCGGAGAGGTCGAAGTTCGGCCCACCTCCGGCGCGAGGAGGTGGAGGGGTGGGATCTCTTGGCCGCTTGGCGGGGACTGCGGCGCCAGCCCGAGATGACCCCGCCCCAGTTGCCACTGCGGCGGGAGGCGCACCCGCGGCAACCGTACTTGCCGCGGCGGAGCGCGTCGCGCGGCGCTGCGGCTGTTGACCAGCTTGCCGCCCTGCTGTGTCCCCGATCCTGCGGAGGCGCCTTCTTGGCTGCACTGGGGGCTGCATTCCGGGCCCTGTTCCCGGCAAGCTCCCCGGAGATGGCGGGCCGCTCGCACCCTCGGTGGGCTCACTCAACTCGGCGTCGGGCGCGGCAAGCTCTTCTTCGTCTTCGGGCCACTCCCGCTCAGCAAGAATCATCGCCGATGCCGTGTCCGTTTCCTCCACCGTGAACCCAAATTCACCCGCGGCTGCGGCTGCCGCCGCCTCTTCCGCCCTGGTGGCGATGCGTTCCACTCTTGATCGGTGGTGTCGCGGGTGAGGAGCTTCTTGTCGTCAGCATTGATCGCTACTTCCACTAGGCTGTCGAAGAACTGTTGCACAAGGTCTCCGGCAAGCTCTTGCCAAGTTGGAGCGATCCCGTGCGAATCACATAACGGCATCATGGCGCAGATGCGGTCGCGCGAGGAGTTGTTGCACAGGGGAACGACGCCTGCCGGCAACCTGAACCACTCGGGATGCTGTGGGTCGTGCTTGAATATCTCCTTGAGTATCCCGTCCAACTCTATGACGGTGAAATTGAAGTTGAGGCCTGGGCGCAACCTCATGATATCTGCCGGGCCTCCAAATTCCCAGGCGGGTCTCCCCCTCGCCTGCAGAGGGGCGATGCGCCGGCGAAGGAAATCTGCGCCGACAGCTCCTACAGTCAGCCCGGCAAGCCTGAGACGCAAGATCCGAGTGGTGGCGATCTTCAGCTTGTCGTCGTCCACGGACAGAGCGCTCAAGTCATTGCCACGCACTGCTGGGGCTTGGCGCAGGGCGGTGAACGGCTGCGGGCTCTCTTCTACAACCCAGCACCAATCTGCTCTCCACTCGTCCCACTTGCTGCGGAGCTCCCCCTCCAGATAGGTCTCCTTCTTGCCGGCCCGCGAGATCCAGGCGATCCCGCCGGCAAGAGGTTCCCCTCTCTCGACACGAGGCATAAAGAAATGGCGGAAGAGAGCTACGTTAGGGTGGACTCCGACAAAGTTTTGGCATAGATGGGCGAAAACTGCCATGGTCAGAACGGCGTTGGGGGTGAAGTCAAGGAGGTGGAGTCCATAAGTGTTCATGACGTCGCAAAAGAAATCAGAGAATGGCGGGCAGAGACCGCAGTAGAAGAACACGGCGAAGAAAGGATATCCGCCAACTAGAGCCGCTTGCGACGCGGCGGCGGAGAGTACCTTCGTGCGCGGATGCGCCCGCGTCTCCGTCGGCCAGAAGAGATAGTACCACTCCCTCAGCTCCTTCGCGGAGAGCTCGGGGGGGGGGGGGGAAAGTGGCCCGCTCCTTCCGCAACGCCTCAAGCCGCTGCGCTTCGGTCGACTTCACAGCTTTCGCGGCCGCGGCCTTCGTGGCCTTCCCCTTCCCGGGCTTCGGAGGCATGGCGGAGGCGGTGGGGGAGATCGACGACGCTGGTGGTGGCGGCAGCGACGGGGGCGGAGCGCTGCCCTTTTTCAACTCTGCAAGCGGAGGAGGGCGGCGGAGATTTCTGAGATTGCAGCAGCGAAGGGCGAAGGTGGGGGAAATGCCCTTGTTTCCCCTGCTTATAAAGAGGGACGGGGCGGACATTTCGGCCTTCCCAATAAACAACCACCCACGATCTCTCCCACGACTCCGCGATTGACGTGTGCCGTTACGGGGGGCGCGGTGGATACGGAGTTAGATTCGGCATAACCCAGGCTCCGCGCGTGCCCGTGCCCTGTTTTGGGCCTGGCCCAACAGCGCTCGGCACCGTGTGTGGCCCAGGCCCGGGGGCTCCTGTCGGTGTACTAGAGTAGGGGTACCCTAGTATCCCGAACTTGTGCACAGGCAGTTGCAGCGCCGCGCGGCAAGGCTTGCCGGACGACCGTCAGAGTCCTCCGTGGGTTCCTTTGGAGCCATTCAAGAACAAAGCATTCATGATGAAGAGACAAGGCCCCGGCAAGAGGATCTTGCCAGGAAGAGACAAGGCCCCGGCAAGAGGAGCTTGCCGGGAAGGCCAACCACGGCACTTCAAGAAACTTGTCGCGACGCGTCGCGCGTCCCGGCAAGGCCCGGTGAGCGACAAGCTCCCGAACACGATAAGACGATGACCCCGACAAGGTACTCGCCGGGGGCCCGCTGCCACTCTGTACCCACGCTCCAGCGCACCCACCCGCGTGTCGCCATGAGGCTTCCTCAGGGGCGCGTGGCGGGAGCCTGTGCAGCCAGGGGTACGCGGTGGCAAGCGGAGATGAAGAGAAGGCCATCGTGGCAAACGGTGGCGCTCCTAACGGTCACTTTTTGCACTGTTTAGGCAACTCAGACGGGCATTCAATGACCTTGTCCCCTGCCGTCAGAGTTAGGTAGGGTGCACTGTGCCCACAGTAGCGGTAGCTGCACCTACCGCATCCTTTTCCATTTTTACCCTTCTAGTATACGTTGCCACCTGTCGGTGACCCCTTGAAAGTATAAAAGGAGGCCCAAGCGCAACGTAGAAGGGGTTCGACTCATTCGAAACATCAGGAACACTCTCACGCTCGGTCTGGCAGCGTCCATCGCTCCTGAGCAAGAATTCAATACACACAAACAAGAAGCACTAGGGTTTTACGCATCCGTGCGGCCCGAAGCTGGGTAAAAACTGCTCGCGTGTACTACCTCGATCCGCTCTTCGCGCGGCCTCCGCCTCCCACCGAACCGAAAGGGGCCCGGTCCCCATAGGTGTTGGTGGATCAGCTTCCCCCGACATATATTAGGGTGACAATGTGCTTGCTCACTATGTCCACTAGTTCCATAATGAGCCCAGTGATAAGCAAGGTTATGGAGGCTTAACTGGTTCTCTTGCAATTCCGTGGGTTAAGCACATGCTTAAGGACTCGAGCTGGGGTATCTTGTGAAGTCTCGAAGGGTCTAGGAATGGGTTTCTAGTCTTGAGGGGCAACCATAACTCTACGGGGTTTTACTTGGTAGAGGAGGCTGCAACAAAAAGTCTTCAGTGCTAGTTGGTCGCCGAAGTAGACTCCTTGGTGCATCTTGTCTTGCTGGTCTTCAGTTGAAGAGAGAGATGAGAGGGATAAGTAGCATAGAGGGGGATGCCTAAAAGGGGTTCTATAGTGCAAGTGCAAACAAACAAGGGCTGAAAGGGCCAAACACAAACAATAAAATAAGGCAGGTGATATAGCCGCATACTAGTTGCCTAGGGCAAAAGGGTGGCTGATATCAAAACACAAACAAATAAAAACAAGCAACACACAATCATGGTTCTATTTGAACCATCATACGGTCTCGACTGCGCATAGGGGGGTACACGACTCATCCTACCCTAGCGGTTCTCGGACTCAGTAGTCGTGCCTTGTGCCTCGTGCAGTCTTCTGAGTTTTCCTCAAGTGTTGCTACGTCTCTTGTAGTTTTTTGATGAAACGATCTGGGTTGAGCCTGAAGAGTCTTCAACAACTTCTTGCCTTTTGAAGTGATGGGGTGAAGGTGGCTCCTCGTAGCAGGCATTGACTCGGTCTTCTGTTGTCTTATTAATCATGACGACCCCTTTTGCCTTCTAAGGCGTCGACGGTACCAGGTAGGTAATCCCTTATGCAATGATATTAACAAGGCATAGTAGAGGTCCAACACGTCGGTTACGTGGATGAAAACATCGACACCAAGAGCGGGGGATGAAGAGAACCATTTTCCTACTCACTATAGTGAGGCGGGCCAAATGGCGAGGCTCTCATCCACCGGTGGTTGCCGATACAACAATGGTAAGGACATGATTGCTCTATTAGTGATGTCTATCATGGTCTTGCATATCTTACACCCTGATCGTCATAGGACAAGGTTGCATCATCCTGGGGCAAATTCAAAGGTGTCACTATCCTCTTGGTCTTCATGTCCTCATTCTTCAAAGGCGTATCTTCTGTTGGCATCGTCTTGTTGTGGTGTCGCGAATCTTGGGTTCAGAAGAGCTGGGTGAGTATTTGGCAAGGTGTACTCCTTCTAGACTATCCACGAGAATTACAAGGAATCCCGTGGTCAGGGGCTTGAGGGTGCTAGCGACCGTTTGCAATAGTTTTGAAGGGAAGAGATCGATGGGGAAAGTATACCTTAGTTTTTGAAAAACTAAGAAGGGAAGAGAAGTATAGATAGTTTTGAAAACTAGTAATAGTCTGGAAATAACTTTACCCTAACTAACGACCATTCTAACTAAGGCTTCCTACAGTCAGGATGGCTCTGATACCAGCTCTGTGGGGACCCCGACTCATAAGTCGTGATCACCGAATGCACGTGTACAGTGATCCCAGAGATCAATGCTCACTGAACACACAGAAGCTGAATAACAAGAGTCTTACATCCATACATATCGTATTACACAAGTAGGACCATTATGGTCAAGTCTTGAGTATAACATCGCAGCGGAAATCTTCGTCGATAACTTGGACCCATGCCATCTGCCTTAACCCTACAGGCATTCTGACTGGGAAGCGTCCTAGCTCGCATGTTCGTCACCGAGTACTCTTCTTCATATCATGTTCTTTCATGCCTGGCCAATAAAATAACCAGTGGCAAGCCAATGAGTACTTTGAATGTACTCGCAAGCAACCCATGTTTTGGTTCAAGATACAACAATGCATGATATAGGTAAATTTTTGCGGAAAGCTAGTTTTGAGTGCAATGACATGTTCAACAACTTTGTAAGACATGCATCAGGAGAATTCAATTAACCATGAGGACAGGTTACAGATATCAACATAAAAAGAGTGGGCACCAACCCAACTCAATCATGTCAAGTCCTTTGACTTGACCCAAGTAGTTCTCCCCACTTATCCAAACACACACACTGGTTGAAAACAAGTGGACGTAGCCCAAGAGCGGTTACCCAACTGTCCTTGACCGTGGACACGGCTATTCGAATAGTTTTACACTCTGCAGAGGTTGCACACTTTACCCACAAGATCCGGGGAACTTCCGTGTCATCCACGACCCGCGGTACCTCAAGTACCCGGGGCAAGCACCCGATCACTATCTTTCCCTAGACGACACTAACATGGAGTCCACTCGTTGTTCCGTATCCTCACGATGTACATCATACGAGATTCACTCGAGATCGTAACATCCGATAGGGGACACAACGGTGTATCCGGTGCCCTGTGAAAACAGTCATGGCCGCCCTACCTGGCACGACCCCATCCCGAGAGAGAGCACCAACTCTCCCCCGTCACTAGTAATGCGGGCTCCAAGCTAGTATCGGCCTAGGTAATCAATAATGCCCTTTCCCATATAAGGGTAGAGTGGTTGCACATGTAAGGTTGGAATAACGGTCGCAACTTAAACCAATCCTTTTTTGAAAACAACACACACACTTGCCTCGGTACACCACTTCGTCATCAAGTGGCTACCCAACTCATCATCTCCCTCGGGCATAAGTGGCACCCGACGGGGTTTTTGAAAAGTCCTTTCAAAATACTTTGTCTCCATCACCATGCATATCCCCGTCCCTTTTGCGTAGCAACTACTTTAGCATCCTATCTACTCCCACCGGCATAACCCTCATAAGGGGGTAGGGTCATGCACAATGCAAGGATCAACGAGGAAGTAACAAAGGCAACCCATCAAAGTGGTTACCATCTCATCATGATTCTGATGCAACACTAATAAAGTGCTATATGACATGCATAAAAAGGGTTTCATAAATATGGTCAAAGGGCTGCTTGCCTGTTTTAACAAAGTCTTCGAGGTCTTCAAATATCTCTGGTCCAACTCCAAGCATTTCGTCTACTTCGTCAACTATCGTCGAAAGCAACCATAATAAGCAACACAACAAGGCAGGAAATGAAAGTGCTCCAAAAATATTGATTTGACTTTTCTAGGACATCTCTGGTTATATGAAAATTAACCAGAGTGGTTTCATTGGAAGTGGGTCAATGGATATTTCTAAACATTTCGATATGATGGAATCAAGGGGTTTATGTATTTGCAAGAAGTGTACAGAAATATATTTTTGAAAAATGAGCAAAGGCACCCATTTAACAAACCATGATTTTAGAAGCATCTGGGAGTTGGTTTCACTGGATTTGGAGTTCAAATGATTTTCCTATGAATTTGCAAAGTTGACAAATATGAAGAAATGGTTCATTATTTTGTGAGGCACAGAAAGTATTAATAAAAATGTTCATAAACTAAGTTAGGAACCTAGAAGCATCTAGGAATTTGAATAATGCCATTTGGATCAAATTTGAGCCCCCTGTGATTTTCTAAAGTTTATCACAAAATTAAGAAAATTGGGATTTACTAAATAAGTGTGAAGGAAACTTCTCTGGAAAAATGTGCAAGCTCTTCTATGAGGTAGGGAATGATTTATAGAGTCACTAGAAATTTGAATCACTAGATTTGGAGTTCATTTGAATATTTGGGAGCTTTTACAATTTTATCTGGAAAAGAAAAGAGAAAAAGGGGTATTAGCCTTATCCTGCGCACCGGGCGGGAGATAGCAGTGGGCCGGCCCAGCGGCTCAGCTGCGCTGGCGACAGGGGGTGACATTGAAGACGGCTCCTCGTGAGGGCGCTTTCGCCATGGAAACGCGGGAGTAGCGCGGCCTGCCTCCACTTACGCGAGCGAGCAGGCGCGCGGTGGAGTTTTAAACCTGACAGGCAGGGCCCCCTGTCAGGATGTGAGGCTGACCGATGGGCCCCACGACCGTCATCGTCAACCTCCATCCAGAGAGGACGGCGAGCTCACCGGCGGTGATTCCGAGCACGGCGAGGCGAACAGGTGGCACCGACGTGTTCAGCGTCGAAGCGCACTTCGGGTGGAGGTGGTGACGGTCGTCGGGGAGCAGTGGTTCGCCGGCGACCAAGAAGCCGGCGGCGAGGCTTCGGGAGGTGGATGGATAGCTCACTCCGGGCTGAAATCGAAGCGGTGCAAGAAGAGGAACGAGTCAGTGGAGTCTTCTGGCTCCAGGTCGCGAGAAAGGGGAGGCGGAGGAGGTCTATACCCCTGGATCGACGGCGACCTGAGGCGGCGGGGCTCGAGCTCGATCTCGAGCTCGGGCGTCTCTGGGCATGAACTGGTGGTGCGGGTGGACGATTTGGAGTGGGAGAGAGCGAGCATGAGCAAAAGTATGGCTCGAGGAGGCCTTTAAGTAGGCGAGATACGGCTCACCGTAGACCCGTGCGCCAGCGAGGTCGTTGCCGTTGCTGTGGGTCACGGGGGCACGCGTGGGCATGTCTGGGGTGCTCATGGGTTTGGGCGAGAGCTAGGGACAAAAGAGAGAGGAAGCAGGAGGGGCCAAAGGCGCCGCGCATGTGAGGCCGCTCATTGGAGCTCTCGGGCGGCCGGCGCGCGTGCGAGCAAGGGCAGCAGGAGGGAGAAGGAGGAGGGGGACAAAGGCATAGCATGCTGCGGACGTCGAGGAGCATCAGCTGGCGTGAGGGGGAGAGCCGAGGTGGTCGGAGGTGGTTGGCAGGGGACGGCTACAGTGCGGGAGCGCACTGTAGCGCGCTCCAGAGCGTGCAAATGGCCGGCATGCCATGTTTTTGGCAAAGTGGGCTCGGCCAAGCATGTCTGGTAGCTCTAGGGAGGAGTAAAGAATGTGGGGAAAGCCTTGGATGCCTTGGGTGGCCACTGGAGTGAGGAGGGAGGTGAGGAAGAGGGGTGCAAGCGCTGTTCAGAGAGGTAAAAGAGGTGGTTTCACCCCTCAATTATTGATCTGAGATGCAGCCATTGCTACTGGAGGTAGAAGAGGTCTGGGAGGGGCTGTGGTAAAAAGTGGAGGCCATGGAGAAGAGTGGAAGAGGTCAAAACAGGGGTTTTAGTAAAATGGCAGAAGGTGTTTGATGCTTGTTTGGGCAAGAAAATTAATTCCACTTGCCATGAGAATTAACAGGATGGAATGGAACATAGAAGTAGGATGTTCCACCAAGTTTGAGCTCATTTGGGCAAAGTAGCCAATGTAACTTTGGTAAACCCTAGAAATCAATAGAAATGGCTTTACCAAGATTTAGTGATGCAAATCTATTCTCCTTGATGCACCACTTGGTGTAGTGTCATCATTTGAGGTTATGAACATGTCCACAAAAGTTGAGATCAAAAGGAGAAAGTTGCCAATGTAGAGTTGTTCAAATTTGGTTCTGAACAGGAAGGGTTTTGGGGTACTTTTAGCAAGATAACATTCTCTCCAACTTGTGCCATTTGGTCTAGATGAATAATTATACCATTTGAGCATGTTCACAAGGTTTGAGAACATTTGGACATGTTTGGCAATGTAAAGTTGCTCAAACTTCAAAATGGACAGAAATGGTTTTGAGGAGATTTCATGGGGTTATACTATTCTCCATGACATGATACTTGGCAAGATCATCAAACATGGCATATGTGACATGCTAGAATTTTCTTGGAATTGTTGGGGAATATTTCCTATAGAAATGATTTTTGAGAGATTTGACCAATATTTTGAACATGACCATGTGTTGAAACTCTTATATATGGACAATATATGTCCATTGAGTTTCCCTGATTTTTTTCAAATATTGTTGAAACAATAAAATAATTTTTCCCTATTAAAGACCATTTCTGGCCTTAAGAAAAAGCTTTTAAATAAAATAGGAAAATAACTTTTAAAATTATATTTGTGTGGTTTATGGGAGTCCTATATCTAATAGGATTCAAATATACCTTTTGAAAGATTTTTCACACCCCAAATCAAGTACTTGCAGTGCAAA